>NC_068985.1:109802372-109803455 GCF_001194135.2 Octopus bimaculoides
TATAGTTTTAGGGAAAAGAACCAAGGTTCATGAACTCATCGATTATAATCCACGGTCACATTTAATGAATTTAATTGAGTTTTTACTTGTAAATTTGGATTTTTATCCCTATTATTATCATCATTATTATTATTATTATTATTATTACTATATATATATATACACACATGCATACTTTAAATAGAGAAGCAGTGACGAGTGAAAATTCTGCAATTGATAATGATAATTATAAGCTTAAAGCTTATAAGCGATCACCTTGTATTGGCTGAAGAAAACAGTCTTATATTCGGTCATATAAAGCCCCCAACGAACTAATACCCACTTTTTTTTTCCGTCGAGAGCTTATATGCTCGAATATTACACTATTTTCTATCGCCAGTACACTGTGATCACTAATTAGTTTTAAGCACATGATTATTATAGTTATTGTTATTATTATTAAGGTGGCTCGCATGGTACAATGTTTAGTAGTATTTCCTCTGCCACTACGTTCTAAGTTCAAATTCTGCAGAGTCGACTTTGCCTTTCATCCCTTGGGGTCGATAAATTAATTACCCGCTGAGGGTTGGGTTCGATGTAATCGACCATTCCCCCGTCCCTTAATTTTGAGGCTTTGTGCCTATAGTAGAATGCATTACTCACACACACACACATACACACACAACCATATATATAAATATATATATATATATATATATACATACGCGAGGGAATGCTAAAAAATTCCTGGCTTCAGATAAAAGAAACTGCAAAAGGATAAATTATGATTTTATTCAACACATTCTCCTCTCAGATTCAGTTTTCACTAAGCCTCTGACCAGGCCTCTCGAGACACCCTTAAAGCCAAGAACCTTTCAGCAGCCCCTCGTGTGTGTGTGTGTGTGTGTGTGTGTGTGTGTATGTGTTTGTGTGTGTGTGTGTATGTGTTTGTGTGTGTGTGTGTGTATTTGCATGTATGTATGCATGCATGCTCGAAAATGCGAATGCATTTATCAGTACTTTTGTATGTAGGAATGCATGTTGTATATATATATATATATACGTCTCTGTGCGTGTGTGTGCACTTATGTCTATATATATATA
>NC_068985.1:109803531-109806094 GCF_001194135.2 Octopus bimaculoides
TGTGTGTGTGTGTGTGTGTGTGTGTGTGTGTAAGCATGTCGGGATGTTTGTAATATACGAAAGGCGGCGAGCTGGCAGAATCGTTAGCACGCCGGGTGGAACGCTTAGTGGAATTTCGTCTCCCGATACGTTCTGAGTTCAAATTCCGCCGAGGTCGACTTTGCCTTTCACCCTTTCGGGATCGATAAATTAAGTACCAGTTGCGTACTGCGGTCGTTCTGATCGACTGGCCCCCCTCCCCCAAAATTTCAGACCTTGTGCCTTGAGTAGAAAAGAATATATTATGGCGGCGAGCTAGCAGAAACTTTAGCACACCGGACGAAATGCTTAACGGTATTTCCGTTCTGAGTTCAAATTCCGCCGAGGTCGACTTTATATTTCATCCTTTCTGGGTCGATTAGTTTAGTACCAGATACGCACTGATGTTGATATAATCGACTTAATCCCTTAGTTTGTCTTGTCTATGTTTAGCCCCTTATGGGCTTTAAAAAAAAGCAAATATATTAAAATATATTTTACGTAGCGCAAACATCATCTGGTATACACATTATTAATAGTTCGTTAGATAGGGCGTATTAATATGTTTACATTATGATCGCACACATTCACAACACACGCATATATATATACATAGTCTTTTAATGCCATCAGTCACTAGACGATGCCATTTATAAATATTTCAGCACAGTACATATTTTATCGATGTCTTTTTCTTGAAACAGTTAGACAACAGGATACAGCAAGCGATCCCTTCTTATCTGTGTTAGGATCCTTAGGAGAGATATTGTTGTTTTTCCTCAGTTCAGTACAAATCAAGTTGAACCAAAATCAAAGCTATGGCAATAATGAACTGTAGTAATTAATTAAATAGCGTTCGCCTACCGTTAAGGGTTTTTACTCGAGCATATCGATTCTGATAACTATAACAGTATGTCACTTAATTTTTCGAACCGCTAAGTTGTGTGATTTGAATTCTTCAATTTGGTGCCGTTCTAATAGTACCAAATAATTCCTTGGGGCTATGTATTCCACTGTACATCGGTGACAACTGTTTTGCCTTTGTGCCAACGTTAGAAATGAAAATGGATCGTCTTCAACATTGTCATCATTTTCTCTGTAATCTCTTCCATTTCATTATCACCTTGTTATCTAATTTATAAAGTTATATGAAGAAATTTTTGTGCAATGTCAACTTTGCTATTTCTTACCCTCCCACTTCGTCTATGTTTTTTCCATACTTCTTGCTAATTTCTTTTATGTAAAGCTCGTTATCTTTCACGAACTTCTTTCGCTCACCACTTAACTTCTCTATCTGACAATCCACATTCGGCCAAACGGCGTCCACACATATAGAAGCACGTGCGCGCGGACCCCTACATTTTTCTCGTTTTTTTTTTTTCAGGCTAAAAATAACTGAAAGCGAATAACTCTGTATACATTGTAGAGTTTGTGGATGCGCGATGGCCCAGTGGTTAGGGCAGCGGACTCGCGGTCATAGGATCGCGGTTTCGATTCCCAGACCGGGCCTTGTGAGTGTTTATTGAGCGAAAACACCTAAAGCTCCACGAGGATCCGGCAGGGGATGGTGGCGAACCCTGCTGTACTCTTTCAGCACAACTTTCTCTCGCTCTTACTTCCTGTTTCTGTTGTGCCTGTAATTCAAAGGGTCAGCCTTGTTACACTGTGTCACGCTGAATATCCCCGAGAACTACGTTATGGGTACACGTGTCTGTGGAGTGCTCAGCCACTTGCACGCTAATTTCACGAGCAGGCTGTTCCGTTGATCGGATCAACTGGAACCCTCGTCGTCGTAAGCGACGGAGTGCCAACAACAACAACATAAGATTAGAATTGTGGGATGCCTGTTATTTAAACAGATGCAATTCCATCATAGTAGCCACTTCAGTAATATCTCTTTCACTGTATACTTGTGTTATCATCACTTTTCTCGTCAGTATATTGTCACGTCTTAAGGAAGCGAACTGGCAGAAGCGAACATGCAAAATGCTTGGCGACATTTCTTCAACTTCTACATTCTGAGTTCAAATGCCACAGGGGACGACTTTCTCTTTCATCATTCCAAGGTCGTTGGAATAAAGTATTTTGAATAAAGAGTCGTGATGCGTGACAGAACGCTTACTTCATGTGTGTTAGCATAGCGATATTTCCAAAGGAAACAGGAACATAAATGGCATTCACCTTGATCTAAGATCTAAAACAGATATGACATTGATGGCAAAACACATGGCCTCGTTTTCATCACGCCGTCTAAGTTTACTAAAGCATGGTCCACAAATATCTAAAGACAGAAGTCTTTCTTATTCTCGCTTTTTTTTTTTTGGGGGGCTTTTTTCGGAAGAGCAGTTGTACGTTATAAACCACTATGAAGAGCTAGTTACTGGTATTCTTTAGAATTCTGAAATTTGTTTCAGGAGTGCATTGCTTAATATGAAACACCACAGCTCACACCCACATTTTTTTTTTTTTACTCGTCTCACTCATAGGCTTAGTCTAACAAATGGATACACACACACATATATATATATATATATATATATATATA
>NC_068985.1:109806354-109807736 GCF_001194135.2 Octopus bimaculoides
ATTTTTTAGTCTCGTAGTTATTTAATATTTTCTTTTTTTACCGAACCGCTAAGTTACGAGGATGTAAACACACCAACACCGACTGTCAATCAATGGGAAGAGAAACACACAGACACACAAACAAGCAGGCATATACACACATACAAGCATACATACACACACAGATACAAGCATGCATACACTCACACACACACACACACACACACACACACACACACACACATATATAAAATACATCAGGTACAGGACATCAACAACGAGTGAAAAATACATAAATACATAATGAGAGACAAGTACGGGACAAAATATCAAAAGAAGTCTAACCCCTCCTCAATTGTTGACTGTTAATTACTCCCTATTTCAAGCTTTCAAAGATAAGATAGGAAACCTTCATAAAACAGCAGCATCCAGAAATTTTAACAATACAAAATTCCTGGTGAGTTATAGCTTCAAACGAACAAACAACGACAGAATGGACGTACAGAGTAAACAATTGACGAAGACAAATATTGGGATTCCAAACGGATTACGTTCAGCAGATTCAGTCACATGGCATCGGTTGACCTGGTACAATAGTAGAAGGAATACACTTGCCGAAGATGCCGCTCAGTGGGACTGAACCTGAAGCCACGTGGAAGAAAAAAAGACAAGAATAGATTTTACAGCACTTTGCTTTGCCATACCAACACACCGCTTGTTATCTGTCATCTTTGACATGACTTTCGTTTATTCCTTTCTAGTCTAAGCACAAGGCCAGAAGTTTTGGGGGAGGAGGCCGGTCGATCAGATCGATCCCCAGTACACAACTGGTGCTTAAACTATCGAACCCGACAGGATGAAAGGCAAAGTCGACCTCGGCGGAATTCGAACTCAGAATGTAGAGACAGCCGAAATACCGCGTGCTAACGTTTCTTATTTCTTTATTGCTCACAAGGGGCTAAACATAGAGAGGACAATCAAGGACAAAGGGATTAAGTCAATGGCATAGAACCCAGTGCGCAACTGATGCTTAATTTATCGACCCCGAAAGGATGAAAATCAAAGTCGACCTCGGCGGAATTTGAACTCAGAGCGTATCGGCGGACGAAATACTGCTAAGCATTTCGCCCGGCGTGCTAACGTGTCTGCCAGCTCGCCGCCTAGCGTGACTTTCGGTTATTACTCTACCTATGACTCTGCCTACTTCAGAAGACACAGTTACATCTGCCTACTCGCCAAAAGCAGAAAAAGAATTTGTTTTATGGCCATTAGTTGAGAGAAATAAAAGTATCTTTTGTTTCTTCGGCTTGTATTGTTTAGTGGAGGGTTTCTCTTAATGTTATATGAAGTGGTGTGCTTTTTTTAAAAAAAAATTTTTGTTTTGTCTTTGATTTTCTTTTTTA
>NC_068985.1:109808699-109809822 GCF_001194135.2 Octopus bimaculoides
ATATATGTATGTATATACGTATATATATATATATATATATATATATACGTATATACATACGTATATATATACGTATATACATACATATATATATGTATATATATATATATATATATATATGTACGTATTTAATTTATGTATACACACACCTACATTCATACATGTCAGTTTGTATGTATCTGTTAGTTTGCTTGTCTGGGATAGGTTTTTGGGTGGCGTTTACTTCAACACGCTATTCAACCGACACTCAAACTATGTACCTATGTGTCTTTTTGTAACATGCATACCTATGTTTACATTACATACATACACGCGCAGACATACATACATACACAGGTGCACACATACACGCACGCACATGCACACACGTATTGACAGTCACATATATAATACTTATGCGTGGGGAGGTGCGCCTGTGGGTGTGTGTAGCTGTTTGGGATAAGTATCTTTTGATGGTTTTATACGTTGGACTTTGTCCATACTGAGGCACGACTTCGAAATAATTTTAACTATTTTATTCAATAAAATCGGACTTGGTGCTTAAGTCCACTTTAGATGTAAAGGAAAAATAACTTAATAAAATACTTTTCTTTCACATACCGATTTAGACCGTTATACACACATACACGCACAAACATAAAAAGACATACACATATAAATAATTTACTAGCTCGTTATTCAGTTGTCCGCCGCCTCTCTGCCTCTCCCGCCCTAATTATCTGTTTGACATACCTTCGCCATCATTTACGACCACCTCTTTCCCACAAACACACGCACACTGTTACCCTGTATTAACATTTAAACCCTACTGTAACTCCTATATATCAGTTACATTATGTCACCAACTCAGCTGACGCCCTCTATACAAACCCGACGTGACTGACATTTACCAATATCAACACATAGGTACAGAACGCAAACACACACATGCACACACACAAACAAACACACACACAAACAACACGCGCATGCAAATAATAACAGTCATACATATATATATACGCACAACATATATCCCCATATGTTCTGTATTCTGTATCACACATATATCATGAACATATGCATATATGCATACATACGTGTGTCTATCTATCTATATATATATATATATATATATATATAT
>NC_068985.1:109812021-109819238 GCF_001194135.2 Octopus bimaculoides
AGATTTACTAAACTGTCCTCAAACCATGACATCTTTAAATCAAATTCCCATTACTATAATGAAGCTTTATCAAGAGCGGGCTATGACCAAAAAATTTCTTTCCTTATTCCTAAATCTATTAAATGTGATAGTAACAATAATGATAATAACACTAATAATGATAATCTAATTATCCTAAATAATGTTACCAATAATAAAAATTTAATTAACGTAAATAATGATAAGAAAAGACCTACTAATAATAACCTATCCTGCTCAAACAAGAGGAATAAAAATGTAATACAACCTGATAAATGCCTACACAACCATATTAACACCAATAAAATACCTAGCTTAAGAAATTATAATAAGGACCATAAAAATAAAAATAAGTTCCGCATTTTTGACGATAGTAAATATCATCAAATACGAAATAATTGTTCTGAAGTATAAATTTAAAGATTCAATAATAAAGACCTGATTTATGCGTTCCGGAAGTACATCGGGATACATTTCCAGCCAGAATTTGATTGCTTTTATTCCATGTGGGATGTTGGTGTAAAGATTGATAACATCGAAGGAAACCAATAATTGCTCTTCATTAATTGTTTTTAGTATGTCTAAATAGTCTCTAATGAAACTTTTGATTGTATTTCAGCAAGGGTTTCAGTAGGATGTCTAGAAAATTACTTAAGCGATGAGTTTCACAGGCTGGGCCAGCTATAATGGGCCTTAACTTTAAGTCTTCTGACACATGTATATTTATGTATTTGCCTGGTGATTGTTTGCAGGCTTCATAAATGATCTTGCTCTTGTGTATTTTGGGTAGGCCGTAAAAAAGACTAGGTTTACGTTTGAAGTTCGTGACGTAGTCTCTTTCTTTTTCTGTCAGGCCTTTTCCGTGTAGAAGTATTATGATGAAAGATTTTTCATTGTTTTTTTTTGTTGTTTATAGTTTAAACTTTTTCGTAGAAGACATCGTTTTTTTTAGCATAGATAATACTAGGTTTTGGTAGTATTCTGTGTTCATCAGGACTATAGCACTTCCATTGTCTGCTTCTTTAATTGTCAGGTCTTTGTTGTTTTGTAGTTCAATTAGATTTTTTTTTTCATTCTAGATTGTTGAAGTTTGAATTAATTTTTCATTTATGGAAAGTATATTGGAAATGTTACATATGGTCGCAGAAGTCATCTAGTGTTTTATTCCTACCTTTAGGTGGAAGATAATTACTTGTTTTTAACCAGTGATTCATCTTAGTTGTTGTAGTCAGTTATTGCTTCTGTAACTCGTAGTTTTCTGCAGAATTACGAAATACTGTCTTTAATTTCATTATACTTAGATCTTCGTGGGGTTGGGGTAAAATTTAATCCTTTAGCTAGTATACTGATTTTTGTGGCAAAGAAAGTTTTCTTTGATAAATCTATTACTTTTTGTTTCTCCTGTAAGTTTTGTTCCAACGCGTGTCTCTGTTCCTCTCCATTCGGTCTTTAAAAAAAATCAGTATTATAGCTAAAGGATTAAATTATGAAAAGTTATGTGCGGATTAGTAAGTTTATAGCTTTGAATGTTAGTAACGTCCAATTACCTTATAAATTATTGTTAAAAAACAAAAAAGGAAGAAACATTTAAACTAGTATTTAATTCGTGTTAGAATTATGTAGCTTCTTAAGGACGCGGTTTGAGGAAAGAAAAGGTATTTTATTTTGTGTGTTCATAGTCTTCCAATGACCTTCCATTTTTGTTGTAATCCGAAGCGTTTTCATTTCGTTCACAATTAAATGTGATTGAC
Organism: Octopus bimaculoides; assembly: GCF_001194135.2. Lineage (NCBI taxonomy): Eukaryota > Metazoa > Mollusca > Cephalopoda > Octopoda > Octopodidae > Octopus > Octopus bimaculoides. The sequence continues at coordinate 109,813,791 of NC_068985.1, forward strand.
TATTAAATGTTTTTTTTTTTAATTGCATGTTGTACAAAGATGGCTTAGATATGATGTCCATGAATGTAAAGCTATCTAATGTTGTTGTGTGTCAACGAGCACCACTGCTGCTTATTGAGATAGGTGCAAGAGGAGTTGACAGGAGAGTGGTGTATTTTTGAACCCAATATAACAGTTAGACTCGTGAAGTTCACAATTTTCACGTTGAAATCAGATAAAAAAAGAAAACAAGTCGAACATTACTAAAATGTTCATGGGCTTACATGCTTGTGCTCTGTTGTTGATAAGGTTTTAATTATAGTGTTTTGTATTATATTATTAGTGTTGGTTTATGGATTAGTGTAATTATTGTGTTTTATTTCATGAGACATTTTATCCATGTCTTTCTCTGTTTTGTAGTTAATATATAGTAGACTCAAATAAAACCATTTATATGCGGTTTGTGTATTTTTAATAGGCTTAGTGTATGAGGTATTTCTTGCTTTCTATTTATAGGTGTATTGTTTGATGGTTTATTCTTTTTGTTAGAATACCCGTTGTTGGTTAATTTTTTTTTTTCGGTGAATGTCTTTTTTCAGTGTTTCGTTTATAGATTAGGATTTTAACTATATTTTGCATCTGTGAACACATTCGCTATCTCTCTATAAATTAATGCATATAGTTTTGTTCATGATATAAATCAATATGATAAATCTGTTATGGTCCATCTGAATTTTCATATCTTTGAATGGTGACACGCATGGTATTGCTAGGATTTATATTTATACTTCTCTAAACAATGTATTTTCACGTGGAGTTGTTCCTTAATATCTAAATATCGTTTTCCGATACGACGCGTATATTCATATACTGTCCACAAATTTTCTCTTACGTTTCTGACCAGTTATTAGCCCATCTTCTGTTAATACCTCGTAGAGCGTTATAGAAGTAGGTCCTATGGGAAAACCAATGGCTAATCCATCTTTTAGCGTTTCTGCTACTGGAAAGTTGGTAAAGTATGATTCAACTTTGTTAGTTTCTTTTAACATGTATAGTTACTTTCTGAAGGCCATACACTGTATCTCTTTACAGTATATTGTTTGGTATTATTAACAAACTGTTTAAAGCGGAGAGCTGGCAGAATTTTTAGCATGCCGGAAATAGCTGCATTTCGTCCGTCTTTTACGTTCTGAGTTCAAGTGTCACCAAGGTCGACTTTGCCTTTCATCGTTTCGGGATCGATAAAGTAAGTACCAGTTTTGTACTGGGTCGATCTCGAAATTTCTGACCTTGTGCTAAAATTTAAAATTATTATCATTGCTATTATGGCGGTGGATTAAGGCGGAGAGCTGGCAGAGTCGTTAGTACGCCGGGGAAAATACCTATGGGCATTTCGTCTGTCTTTACGTTCTGAGTTCAAATTCCACCGAGGTCGACTTTGCTTTTCAACCATTCGGTGTCGATAAATTAAGTAACAGTGGGGTCGATGTAATCGACTAGTCCACCCCCGCCAAATTTCAGGCCTTGTGCTTTCAAAGGAAAGGATTTTCATGGAAGTGGACTGACAGTCCTCCAAAGATTCCTTGTTCCGGTTATATTCCGATTTCAAACCGCATTGAAATCATCTTTTCCTTTCATATTTTCGAGGTTGATAAAATAAAGTACCAATGAAGCACTAAGATCGATCCAAGTGTTTTTTACCTAAACTATCAACCTTTCAACTAAATTAGAAACCGCCGCCATCACCACCACCACCACCACTACTACTACTACTACTACTACTACTACTACTACTACTAAAGAAATAATGCTTATTCATACATCGCGATCCCAACTTCACCAGTCTAGCAACTTTCACGTAACTTGTATGCACAGTGGGTGGGTTCGTGTTTTTGTTTTATTTTCAAAACTATTTCGTTCTTTTTGAAAGTAGAATTTTATTTCAGAGTTGTATTATGTTAATTATTCTATTATTAGAATTGTGAATGAAGGCAATGTATTGGAAGAATCGTTAGTGTCAGAGAGTAAGTAGATCTAGCCGTATATTTGTGTTAGGTGCGAGTTCAAAACCGATTCGTTAAAGTAAAACAAAATGCTTTTCGTTATTTAAATTACGGCTCAGGGCGATCGGTCACCAGAAACCTTAAAGGCAGCGAGCTGGCAGAAACGTTAGCACGCCGGACGAAATGCTTAGCAGTATTTCGTCTGCCGCTACGTTCTGAGTTACGAGGGACGATATTCTAGGAGATGAAGGATTGTGCATTGCGTTTAGTTTGATGGCAACGAAGCTCAGCGCGCGCGCACACACAAACACATGTGATGATAACGTGATGTGATTTGTTGTTTTGTTTGTCTTAGGTTGCGCTTAACTATAGATGCCAAAATTATTTACTTACAACTAACTGCTATTGATATACATATATTGTTTATTTACCTGTGTTTTTTTCTTTATTATTTTAGATCCGGTTCCTGGCTGTTTGAAAGTTGAAGATGTTGACCTCAAAATTATTAAGAACACACGCAAGCATGAAACTGACGAGTATTCGATGACATCAAATGTAAATGACTTGAACCAGAAACAAATCCCAAAACTCGTCTTGAGAAGAGGATTCTCATTCACTGTGGTGATTCGTTTCAACAAACCTTACAATGAGAAAACCGAAAAGGTTACTCTTCAATTTGCATACAGTAAGTGACAAAAATTGTTATTATTGAGCTGGCAAAATCGTTATCACACTAGACAAAATACTCAGCGGTATTTCACCAGTCGCTACATTCTGAATTCAAATTCGACGGAGGTCGGCTTTGCCTTTCATCCTTTTAAGGGGTCGATAAATTAAGTACCAGTGAAACACAAGGGTCAGTGTAATCGAGTTGTCCCCTCCCCAAAATGTCAGGACTTGTGCCTTTAGTAGAAAGAATTATTATTATTATTATTATTAGTATTATTATTAGTATTATTATTATTATTATTATTATTATTAAGGCTGCAAGCCGGCAGAATCGTTAGTACACCGGACGAAATGCTTTACGGTACTTTGTCTGTCTGCACGTTCTGAGTTCAAATTCCGCCGAGGTCGACTTCCTTTCAGGGTCGATAAATTAAGTACCAGTTGAGTACTGAGGTCGAGGTGAGCGACTCTCCCCCTCTCCACAAAATCCAAGCCTTGTGCCTATAGTATAAAGGATTGACAATTGATCAAACCTCTCCCACCCTTTCTTCTGGACAAGTACAGCCTATCGGTGTCACTCTTAGGGTGGAAGGCTCCGTGTACTATCAATATTCTTCTTCTTATTATTATTATTATTATTATTATCATTATTATTATTATTATTCAGTAGTTTTATTTTTATAACGTGCGTTCACTTCACTACCGAGCGCAGCTCTGTGTGCCTTGGGTATGTGCTGTGGTTTGCTGTGATGCTCTTATGGTTACTGTATTGAAAGTGTTTTGCGTAGGATGTGTGCAGTGCCCAGTAGTGCAATTTTCTGTATGTTATATATATTTTTAAGTCCTGGTGTTTTTGTTATGTATTTGTCTGAATATTTTTTTATTATACCTAAGACACCTACTATGATCGGAATTGTTTCTGTTTCTTTTTTAAATAATTATTATAATTATTATTATTATTAGTAGTAGTAGTAGTAGTAGTAGTATTAGTAGTAGTAGCAGTAGTAGTAGTATTATTATTAGTCAAGACGAAGAGCGCGATTCGATTGTATAGATATTTTATTAGTTGAACAATATTTCAACAGTACGTCTGTCTTTGTCAAGTTCAAAATAAGAGGTGATTAAAATAACAGAAATTTAAACGTAAAGTATGAACGAGAGCAACCAGCGTTCATACGTTGATGGAATGACAGCATCAGTTTTTAAGTTTTATAACAGGCGGAAAGAAAAAGACATTATTATTATCAAGAACACCGCTGTGTTGCTGGAGACTTGGGCTTCGCCTTTCCTTGTACATATCCTGACAATAAGTAATATTAGATGATCTCAATGATTTTGATAAAGTGTCACCATTCTCAGCTTGATATAAGAATGGATGTCGCGATCATAAATGTTAAAAACCAAATCTAATTACCCACATTAGGCATGCTTGTCATATATGCCAAGATAAGAATCAATCACAAATTCCAATTTCAATATTACGAGATGCCAATACTGGTTTGTGGATTTAAGTCTTTTGTATTCTCTTTCAGGAATACTCTTTATATTTTCCCGTGTCACTCACTTTAAATGTATTTATGATATCTAATTTTTCAGGTGAACGTCCCAAAATTGTGAAAGGTTCTTTGGTGAGATTAGAACTGGCAGACACTTTCAAAGACGGGGAATGGGCCGCTGTGTTGAAGAATTCGAAGGATTCGGAAATAACGGTAGAAGTTCACACTCCTCCAGATACCTTTGTTGGAGTCTGGCGAATGAGGGTTAATATCAAGATTGATGAAAAGAAAATAACTCAAACAGCTCCCTATGAATTTTATATGCTGTTTAATCCCTTTCACAAACGTAAGCAAAGTTTTTTTCCTTGTTGACCTGACCTTTTACAAATATTTCAACCAATCTTTCATGTTTCTTTCATGTTTCTAGGTCTATACGATCCCCTATATTCACACCATATTTCATATTTGCTATCATTCTGTCCACTATTACTCAAACTTTCACGCCTACATCGCTCAGTCTGTTGATATTAACTGTATATTCCTATTCTTGTCTCTTAACTAATTTTCCTCTACTCAGTTTTATATTCATTTATAACACTCGGGAAAATCGGGTTTAGACCTTAAAAGTTTGCCTCATCTCTTTTTCTGGTATTACAAATCTAAGCTTTCCAGTTCCACACTGTACTGAATACCAGTTATATATCACTATAATGTAAAATCGGAGGATTGCCATCAGGAATACTAGTTCTAATGCAACAGTATCACTTCTATTATTTTAATTTTTGCCTTTGTTTACTCTTCGTTATTATTATTGTTAGCAAAAATTGGTTAATTAAATGGTTAAGCTACAGCTGTATAGATGTAAGTGTTTCTGTGTATATGTACAAGTATATAAGTGCATATGTATAACTGCTGCTCTGGGGATGGCCACGGGAAGCAAGAGAACCCAGTCATGGATGTCAGACAATTTCTGCGACCACATCAGCCCTAAAATCTGGCCATCTAACTCCCCAGACTGCAGCCCCTTGATTATTGTGTGTGAGGTGCAGTTGAACAACAGACCAACAAAACTCCTTGTAACACCAAAGATGAACTGAAAGTAAGGATTATGGCAGCATTCACCACCTTAAACAAGGAGGACGTCTGAGATTCCAAAGTGGTCTGGAAGCCGTGGTTGAAGCTAATGGCGATTTTTTTGGCTAAATTTTTTCTTTAGTATTTCAAGATATATTTATGTAATTTTGGTAAATATATCTGTTAAAATGAAAAGTCACTGTTATTTTCATTTTTGCGCAATTTAG
>NC_068985.1:109819322-109822909 GCF_001194135.2 Octopus bimaculoides
ATATATATATATATATAATGCACAAACATATGTATATAATGTTACCACAGAGTACTGTTGTCAAACAAGCTGACTGTCCACTCAGCCATGCCAAACCATCAGCGTCTAAACAGCCGTGTGAATTCATTTCGTTCCGTCTCCATTGTGGGTAGTAGCGTTGGTGTGGATAGGGTGGTAATCCTACTGGCCAAACTATATGTAATATTGTCGCAGTTTCTGAAATCTAACAATCTGTGTCTATCATGTAATGTACTTATTGGAATATATACCAATACTATTATGTTGCCATTTTCCCACGATGCCTATTTAATGTACGTGTATTATTCTACTTCCAGATGACGATGTTTACATGTCTAATGAGGATGAACGTAAAGAATATGTCATGCGTGAAACAGGAAAGATTTATGTGGGTACTTCAAATCAGATCTACGGAAAAACTTGGAACTTTGGCCAGGTAAAAACACTTATGCAGAGAACTGGTTGGGTTAAATTACGGTTTTACATTGCAACAATGCAGCGAAAGCTGCATAGTTATGTATTACGCCAAGGCTAGAAGTTAATTTTATTATTTCAATGTAAGAAAGGCTCGAGCAGGCAGTATCAGTAGAACTTCCCAATAAATGTATTGCGTTATATGTTCCGGTTGTATACATTCTGAGCTGGAATACTGCTTACCTCTACGTTACATTTTGTCCCCTCCCCTGTATCAATAAAGTTGAGTAGCGGTCAAGTTGAGTAGCAGTGCCGTTCAAGTCCCTCAAAATTGCTGACTTTGTGCCCAAATCAGAAACTATTATTTAGATATAAGAAAGGCAGTGACCTGGCAAAATCGTTAGAGCGTGGAGTAAATGTCTGGCGATATTTCTTACAGTTCTTTGCGTTCCGAGTTCAAATCTCAACAAGGCTGACTTTGTCTTTCTTCTTTTTCTCTACTATGTCGATAAAGTTATATACCGGTCAAATACTGGGATCAATAGTATTGACTAGTCTCTTTCCTCAAAACTGCAGGTTTTGTATCTAAACTGGAAACCACAGGTATGGTAAGCCGCCAGTATCGTTAGAGTATCGTAAATTTGCTTTGCCGTATTTCTTTTGGCCCTTTACGTCCTGATTTAAACCTCACCGAGATGAATTTTGCCTTTCATCCCCACACCACCCCACCCCACCCCGGGGTCGATAAAATAAAGTACCAGTCAAGTACTGCATCCCACTCACTTGAAAACTGATGTTCTTGTGCTTTTAGTAGTGACACTTACTTAGAAGTAAGCGTTTTGTGTTAGATTAAATATACAAAACTAAATATAATTTTTTTTCTTTCGATTTCTATATTTTCCTGTAGTTCGGCGATGAAGTGTTGGATTGCGTTCTCTATCTTCTAGAGGAATCAGAACTTCCTCTTCACTCACGCAGAAATCCTGTGACAATCACACGAAAATTGACAGCGTTGGTGAGTACATAACTCTGGTTGTTCCCTTAATAATAATGTATGCGTATTTATATAGTCATGTGTGTGCGTGTGTTTTAGTGTGCATGAGTATGTGTGTGTGTGTGTGTGTACAGTTGTGCGATTGTGCGTGTGTGTGTTTAAGATACACATAAAGCAAATGAGGACAAGGAGTTTATTAGCAGAGTATAACATATTTTTGTATGTTGTTAGCAACTTGATATCAAACTGTTACGCTCGCGACTATCAGGTCGTAGGTTTGATTCTCAAATCAATGAAACCTTGAACAATGTACTGCATTTCACATTGCTCCAGTATATTCAGCTGAATATGAGTACCATCAACTATAAAGGTCCCTGATACACATTTTCAGCTAAGTGTACTGATCCGTTCACGGAAGACAATCGAGGTTATTTTGTTTATTTTTTAACTTTCAGTCCGAATTCCTTGTAAGTGCGGATCGTACCGGCCTCATGGGCATTTACGATCAAAGTAAATAATTAAAAACTAAGCTGGAAGAATCCTGTTTTAAGATGAAATGCTTTACAGTATTTCTTTTGGATCTTCAGTTCTGAGATCAAATCCTGTCACAATAATCTCTACTTTTTAATCTCCACAGGGATCGATAAAATAACGTACCAGTCTTGTACTGTGGGTCGATGGTGTCGATGCACCCATATTTCTTTCAGATTCGTTAGTTTTGTACCTAAATTAGAAATCATTATTGGCTGAATGAAAGGAGACTAGCTAAAAGAACGGTTAGAAAGTCAAGGAAAATACTTCGCGTATTTGTTTTGGTTGTTTACGTTCTGCCCTTCATCCTTACCGGGATCAATAAAATCAAGTATTAGCGAAGTAGTGAAATTGATTTAATGCACTCACCCGCTTCTTTGAAAATTACTTGGATCTAAATTTTAAATTATTATTATTAGCTGAATTCAAGGCGGCGAGCTAGCAGAATCGTTAGCACGCCGGAAAAATGTGCTTAGCAATATTTCGTCCGTCTTAACGTTTTGCATTCAAATTCCGCCGAGGTCAACTTCGCCTTTCATCATTTCGGAGTCGATAAAATAAATATCAGTTGAACACTAGGGTCGACGTAATCGACTTACTCCATCCCCTGGTATTGCTGTCCTTGTGCCAATATTTGAAACCAATATTGGCTGTATTTAACAGTAAAATTTTACATTTCAGGTTTCGGAATGTGACTCACGAGAAAAAGTGTTATGCGTTGTAACAAGAATGTTTTATCTTTTGAACAGATTAATTCAGCTGATGACAACGGAGTTTTAATGGGCAACTGGTCAGGAAATTATACAGGTGGAACTTCTCCTCTGTCTTGGACAGGTAGTGTTGCGATCATTCAACAATACTTGAAGACCAAGAAACCAGTGAGATTTGGCCAGTGTTGGGTATTTTCTGGTGTTCTAACCACAGGTTGGTAATATTTGAGTTTTGGCTAACCACAAAGTCAATATTTGTAAGGGAAGACGATAGTTACATGACGTAAGTTATCAATATATCCAAATGCACAGAAAATTATAGAATTAACTAGAAGTGAATATGAGAGCGAAAGCGATATTAAGGAAGGGTAGAGGTGACAGAATTGCTCGTGTCTGGAAAATGCTTTGCATTATTTGTTCCTGCTCTTTACCTTCTGAGTTCAAACTTTGTCAAGTTAACTTTGTCTTTCATAATTTTGAGACTGACAAAGCTCAGTACCTGTCAATGTTTGCTCTATTCTCTCAGGGATACCATCTCTTAGGAATGTGCAGTAGTTAAAACCACAGTATGTACCGCTGTAAACTGCCCTTCAGCGATATATTTGTTGAATATGATACACAGATGGCCATTTTAATTCAGCACTACTTCTATTGCATATGAAAGATTTTTTACTTAACCAGGTGATTGTTCTCTATACCAACGAATGTTTTACTCACTGTTTCCAATATATCGGTGGCAACAAATGTAATCTAACATTGTCACGCTATTGATTAAGCCCAACGAAGTGAAAATGCATATGGCGTTCTATTATGTGTGTTTATGTATATGTATATGTGTATATATGTGTGTGTGTGTGTGTATTTGTGCGTATATATATATAAATATATATATATATATATATATAAATATATATATATAT
>NC_068985.1:109824443-109831058 GCF_001194135.2 Octopus bimaculoides
CTCTCTCTCTCTATCTCTCTCTCTCTTCCTCTCAGAACCTTTGTTATACAGTATCATTCTCTCATCACAATCTTCTTTATATTTTCCGATCTCTTTTCTGTTTCTTTTCACCCTTCTTTTTCTCTTTTTTTTATCTCTCTCGTCTTTCTTCTTCCTCTGTTTCTCCCCCCCCCCCTCTCTTTTTTTCTCTCACTCTCTCTTGGTGTTATTAACCAAAAACAAAACAATTGTTATTCAGGAACTTCCATGTATGGAATGAGGCTCATATGGCTCGTCCTGACTTGAAGGACGGCTACGGTGGCTGGCAGGCCTGTGATGCCACTCCTCAAGAAACCAGTGACGGTAAGTTTTTTTCTCTATACCACATCCCTTTTCTTCTTATCATCTTCGTCATCGCTGTTATTGTTGAGCACAAGTCAGCCCTGATCAAGTAGATCTATAATCAAATGCATTTCACTCAAATGATCATCTCACCTATTTCCTATGTGTAGAAAACCCCAAGTCTACCTACATTATCCAATGCAGTTTTTTCTAAGAGAGAGCTGAGGTGTAATTTGAGTTTTGGTTGCCATATTTAATAAGTAGAAGCTTGTTCATCAATTTGCATTTTTGTTGGTGTCGTCATTATGTATATTGTTGTTGTTGGCACTCCGTCGCTCACGACGTTGAGGCTTCCAGTTGATCCGATCAACGGAACAGCCCACTCGTGAAATTAACGTCCAAGTGGCTGAGTACTGCACAGACACGTGTACCCTTAACGTAGTTCTCGGGGATATTCAGCGTGACACAGTGTGACAAGGCTGGCCCTTTGAAATACAGGTACAACAAAAACAGGAAGTAAGAGTGAGAGAAAGTTGTGGTGAAAGGGTACAGCAGGGTTCGCCACCATCCCTTGCCGGAGCCTCGTGGAGCTTTAGGTGTTTTCGCTCAATAAACACTCACAATGCCCGGTCTGGGAATCGAAACCGCGTTACTATGACCGCAAGTCCGCTGCCCTAACCATTGGGCCATTGTGTATGATGTCACTGTTAACAAGTTCCTTAGTGTTGCTGTAATAATTTTGTTTCCTTTTGTATAGTAACTTTTATTGGTGGTTCAACACAAATTCATTACCTAGTCATCAATTCATTCATACTCGATTACAAATTTCCATTAGTTAACAAGTAGGCTTTATTATGCAACCGTTTCTAAAGCCCATTTCTCCAGTATTTCACCTTTGTTCATCAGGAAAACACCATATTCGATATATGCTCATGATTTGTACGATGTTACTCTTTGCTACTTATCAAATAAATTTCGGCTGGATCAAGCTTTTCGCACGCCAGCAAATTTACAACTTGTAGTCATATATCAGAGTTCGAAATGTTTTTTGAAGTGCTCTAACCCTGAAATTCAGAGTTCACATAGGTACTCACCATGAAGCGAGTACTGTTTGATCAATTCATAATCAACTCGTAGGATATTATTCTCTTCCATTTTGAGCAATTGATTGTAGTATTTATATTTGCTGTAGTTGTTTAACAGATTTGGCCTGAGTGATGCCCTATGACATTCAAATGTCATTTCTACTGCTCTTGAGCCTCTTCCTCCTTTTTATATTCTTTCTATACTTGCATGTATAACATACCCATGTTGTGATTTCAGGAATTTACTGTTGCGGTCCCTGTCCAGTGAAAGCAATTAAGATTGGAGACACAACTGCTTTGTACGATGCTCCATTCATCTTCGCCGAAGTGAACGCAGATAAGGTTAGCTGGATCAAAACGGCTGACGGAAATTACAAGAGTTATATACAGAATGGCGAGTATGTATTCCTATTTCTCTTGCCATTATTATTTTATTTAAACATCAGTTTACATTTCGTCCGTTATCTTGCCCAAGCCTTGTTTTGAATTCTTTAAATATCGAACGAAGAGCCAAGCGGATGCGTTTTATTCTTGATAAGACTGAATTCAATATAGTACCAGAAAGTTTGAAGTAAACTTTCTTGTTGGGCGATTTTTCACCAATTTTGTAGAAATTCGACTTAAATACTTACACATGAGTATAAATAAGATTTGACCATTTCTCGCCTTGATAGCTTTCTGTAACTCTGAATAAGAAATATTTCTCTTGCAACTCGGTAGAGTAGCTCAAACTAAGAAGTGCTACGTTAAAAGTAATTATGATACTTAATCTATAAACATCCGTACTCAAATACCAAATATCTACAGGTAGTTGACGTCAGACCTTTTCTGGACGTTTGCTGCATCGACTAAACGATTTTTTCACAATTATATTTCTATCCACCTATACGATCCTAATTTTGATTAAACAGTATAAAGTGCATATAGCAGTACTTGTACGAATTACGCATGGTAGCATTTATTGTACGTTTGAGCTCTATGTTTCTTTCTCCCTTGAGGCAATTTGAATTATATAACATTACAAGAAGCATTGGTTTCTCTTTCTTTCTATATTTCTCTTTTTATCTGCCCAGAATTGGTAAAAAGATCAGTACCAAGAGTGTGCTGAAGAACGAAAGGAATGACGTCACTTGTGAATATAAATGTGCAGAAGGTAAGAATGCTTAATCTTCTTCAGTTCTGGCATTCAAGATGAAATACGAATTGGGTTATACCACTACTGACTGGGTTATACCACTACAGATTGGTTTATACCAGCTACAGGGTTACTAACCATACACCTCATTACTACAATCAATACGATTACGTCAACTATACATTATATATAAGCTGGACCTCTTCCTGTCGAGAGGACCAGGTGCAAATGATGGTAGCTACATCAAACCCCATTCTTCACCAAGTGCCACATATTGGAGGAGGCTATCAGGAATAACAGTGCAGCAAAACGGCGCTAAGTTACGGGGATGTAAACACACCAGCATCGGTTGTCAAGCGATGTTGGGGGGACAAACACAGACACACAAACATATACACACATACATATATATATATAAATATACATATATACGACGGGCTTCTTTCAGTTTCCGTCTACCAAATCCACTCGGCCTGAGGCTATAGTAGAAGACACTTGCCCAAGGTGTCACGAAGTGGGAATGAACCCAGAACCTGTTGGATCTAGTTATTACAATGGAATAGCTAACGCTTTAAATATGTACAATATTCGATGTCCAGATCTCTGAGCAGTAAATGAGTATCATATAGTGTTGCAGTCAACTTAGACGTAGATAGGTGTAAAATTATTGCATTCGTTTTTACTCGTTTTGTTAACTCGATGAGATAATTTCTCCACCTTAGCACCCACACTGGTAGAAAGTACATTTAATGATAATCATTAATGTACAGGGACAATGTAGATTTTAAAATGTGTGTATGTCCGAATGCTGATTATTCTGTTTCTCTTCAGCGCAGAGGTTTGTCGATGAGTTGCAACTTATTCAAGAGCAAAGACATCTTATAACATTCTGTATTTTTATAAGATTTCTCCGCTTTGTGATTCATCTTAAGATATTACATAACAGCATTACCTGATTTCTCTTTATGTAGCATACTGCATGATTGTAAACACGAGATATCAAGCAAACTCTTAAAAGTTTTAATTTGTTTCAACATTCAGGTTCTGCAGCCGAACGTGCAGCGGTATTCCGCGCTGTCAATACTGCAGCTGTCCGTACTGCTGCCTACAAGCAAGGTCCTGAGGTAAGTAATTAGGCGATGATTGTCACAGATTCACAGATTCAATCTAAGCAACAAACATAGCTTAGACCAACATACCAAGCCACTGTACAAATAACAATAAGTAACATAAAGTCAAAATATCTGAGTAAATAAGCTATCATATAATATAGATATACATACGAGTCCAGGGATCAGCTACTCCATATCAGTTTTGTTCCATCTGTGAGCAAAACAACTTAATTTTCAAAAACTCTCGTTCACTTAGTCATAGTAGACAGTTCTAAGAATTTTAATAACTGTTAGTTTTTATTGATCGGAAAGCTTGATTGTCAACAGACAATCTGGTAATACGTTGTTATGTCATGAAACATTTCGGTTGGAAATTCGCAAGCTAAAAATGGTGAAAAGCTTTGATAATGTCAAGCACGACAACATTACTTGCACAAAATTTCTCCAGAGTGAGAGCCCACTGGGGAGTGACTGAAGACTGTAGACTACCAGAGGATTTGGTTTCACAGAAATCTTCCTAGTAGTCATTAAAGAGAGATATTCAAAGTAGTAGAGGAAGTCGTTGTTAAAGACTGATTATATTTCTTTAAATATATTAGAATTGATTCGATAGGACGATTATATGCAGAATTAAAGTGGGTAACTTTCTTGGAAATGGAGCATACTCTGCAGATCATTGTACAGAGAAAAGCAATGAGGTGTTTAGAAATGTGGGGATTCACTCAGTAGTGCAATGATTCCGTTAAAAGCAAAACAATGATTCCGTTAAAAACATTAAGCGTCAGAAACGGCGTAATGATTCTGTTAAAAGTAAAACAAGGGAGCGTCGTCAGGACTTGTGACTTCGCTTGTTTTGAAGTAACAGAATGTACTTTCACTATAGGTATTCAAGGCGTTGGTCTTAAAAGTTCAGAAGGGAATAACTTTCATAGAAATTTGATGAGTGTTTGGAAATTTTTATTTCTACTAGGGCAAAGGCCCCACAACCAAAGTTGTTAAGTGGAAGGAGAGAGCATTTTTCAAAGTTGGAGGAAATACTTTTGGATAAGAGCCAAAACTATCGATTGCAATTTGAAAGGTGGGATAGCTTAAACGGCTGTAATATGCACTAAGTGACATTTTGCAGTTCGAGTGGATAAATGCTCACCTAATGTTTGTGATGGGTGGAGTTTCCTAAGTTTTTGCCAAATGTTCTAGTCCTTCCTTCATGTTTGAACAACTTCGGCATAACTATGAGTCAACCACTTGGTGGATTCGGAGACAGGAGTTTTGTTACATGGAGGATGTGGAAGAAGAGACAAGTCTAAGAGTATAGTTTAAGTCTAGACCTTCCAAGTAAATCAGGAATGAAGCATATATACTGCCATGAACATATAGCATAAAACTGGTAGCTCCTTGACCGATCGGTTGAATTGACGGATCATGCATGATATGTGAATGTGTGTTAACAGGAGTTTTGTTACATGGAGGATGTGGAAGAAAGGACAAGTCTAAGAGTATAGTTTAAGTCTAGACCTTCCAAGTAAATCAGGAATGAAGCACATATACTGCCATGAACGTATAGCATAAAACTGGTAGCTCCTTGACCGATCGACTGAATTGACGGATCATGCATGATATGTGAATGTGTATTAGGCGGTTGCAATGAGGCAGTAGTCATTGCAGTGTTGAGGTATAGATTAAGTTTGAAGTAGCAAAAGGATTAAGGTTGTTTGGAACATCTCATTACAAAAGAGTGCTGAAAAGTCCTGGCTGGAAGTCAGCCTTCCGAGTTCTTTTAGAGAGCTTAGAAAAACTGAAGAATCACTGCAATAAATGTGTAAATCTGAGAGGGGATTACGTTGAATAAAGCCATGATTATCTTATCCTTCTGTATTTTCTTTTCCCAAAACCATGAACTTTCAAGTACCCCTCGTACATGTATATTACGGCATTCGTGTCATTATATACATATGTGTGTGCGTGTATGTGTGTGGGTTTATGTATGGGATGTATGTATGTATGTATATATTTATATATACGTATTTACATACACATAATTACCACACACACACACACTCACACACACATACATACATACATATATATATATATATATATATATATATATATATATATAACATATATGTAACATATATGGAGTGTATGTTCGTAAACATATACGTATAAAAATATATACATATGTATATCTTATCATAATATATATTTACATATATACATATCTTTTGACACACAGGACATGAAATTCGAATTAGACGTCGATTTTGATACCATGTTCGGTTGTGATGTCCTTGTCAAGGTGAAGATGCAAAACACTTCAAATGAAGTTCGAAACGTTGGTGGCAGCATTTCCGCCATTTCTGTCTTCTATACTGGTGTCAAAGCAAATGAGATAAACAAAAGCAAGATCAACTGCACTGTTCAGCCTAAATCAGGTAAGTATTCACAATACTTCTTTCTTGTATCACTTGGATCACACCCGATTGAACAGCCCAACGATCAACTGCATTTCGGCTGCGGTCATCCCGTCTCTCTAAATCTGCATGAAATGGTGACTGAGCGTTAATCTGAAAATAGTCAGCAGAATACTGACTCTTGTCCTCTTTTACAGCTGGAGTTGCTGAATTACTGCTTTCATTTAATGATTACTACAATACTTTGGTTGATCACTGTGGTATCCATTTGACTGCCGTAACTTTCGTGAAGGAGACTAATCAGTATTGTGTCATAGAAGAAGACTTCAGATTGCGAAAACCGGAAGTTACTCTTAAGGTGAGCTGGAAATGGATAACAATAATTTATAACTATCTATTGCATTAACATACCTAACAATTTCTCACTCTTTTCTCTTTCTCCCTAGCTGTCTGTTTCTCTCTCTCTCCCTCTCTCTCTCCCTCCCCCTCTCTCTCTCTCTCTCTCTCTCTCTATATATATATATATATATATATATATATATATATAT
>NC_068985.1:109835223-109839253 GCF_001194135.2 Octopus bimaculoides
GTGTGTGTGTGTGTGTGTGTGTGTGTGTGTGCGTGCGTGCGTGCGTGTGTGTGTGTGCGTGTGTGCTCTCGCGCGCGCGTATGTGTTTGTGTGTGTGTGTGTGTGTGTTTGGGAGAGAGAGAATGTGTGTCTGTATGTGCCTGTGTGTATACGTGCATATCTGTGTGCGTGTATTGATGCCTTCGTATGTGTACCTGGTTGTGCAAGTGCTTATATTTCTATGTGTCTGCGTATAAATAGAGAGAGAGTAGCATGCAATGAGTGACAGTACGAGTGAGCGGCTATACTTGAGACAAAGGCAGAGAGAGAGAGAGAGAGAGAGAGATTAATGCGGAAATGTTTTGTGTCATATTTACATATCCTTATTTATTTTTCTTTATTTCTACACTTACAGCGATGTCAAACCAAACGAGACGTTCCATACATCTCTGAAGCTGACGCCGGTACGCGTTGGGAAACGTACTGTTTGTGTAGGATTCACCTCTCAACAGTTGGCCGGTCTCGAACAAGAGTGTGACATAGAAGTAACAGAGTAATAGCCGAGCTTCATACAACTCGACACTTCAGACGTGATTATATCGAAATTAAAATAGGGTGTATACTCATACCATATAACAGATACGTAGACTTAAAAACTAGACACGCACATGCACACACGCACACATGCACACAGAAAAATAAACACAAGCACGTACACATGCACACACATACACACACACGCACACACGCACAAACACACACGTACATACTCGGAGAGAAACAAATATACGCACAAGTAAACGCATACAAATATGTATATGTATATATCTACCTAAACGTATACATATATGTACATATATATGCATGGATGTGATTAATGAGCGAGACGAAAGATTAGACACACGAGAATCTTTACTGATCACAACAATTGTTTCATGCCATCTAGCATCGATCACTCGCCAGTGGGATACCAGACATCTGGTTCAGATGTATCCCTTGGAGTAGGTATGACTCTTCAGGTAATTTCAAGCGGTATCTCGTTAAAATAAACCGCTTCACAAGATTCCTTCTTGGTCTTTTGTATATAGAAATGGCAAATTAAGGGAATACAGCTTCATTCTTATGTAAAATCCATAACAAAGATCAGATACAAAGCGAAACAAATATGCACTACAGTGAGAAAAGTGTTAGCTATAACTGTTAGTAGATATGAATATACACTCGCTCGCACATATATATCCTTTAATTTACTATTTCTGTATACGAAGACCAGGAAGGAAACTTGCGACATAGTTTATTTTAGCAAGATAGTTCTTGAAATCACCCGAGGAGAGACACCTACACCGAGGTATGCACCTAAACCAGGTGTACTGTATCCCATTTGTGAAGGATCGATGCTAGATGAGCCGAAAGATTTGCCAAGATTAATAAAGATTCTCGTATCTTCCATGTTCCATCTCGCACGTTAATGATATACCTAACGAATACTGGGCCAGTGAACGTGCTTTGCAGGCAAATTACCGTGTCTATATCATATAATTCATTAACCAATAAATATATATGCATGTATGTGAGTGTGTGTGTGTGTGTGTGTGCGCGCATGTGTGGTGTGTGTAGTTATATATAAATATACATATACATATAAGCTATAGGCACAAATATACGCACAAGTAGATATACAATTATGTATACTATTACATTTACACATACAAATATATGTACATAATCGCATACACATACAAACACATATGTGTGTGTATATGTGTATATATATATATGTATATCGATTCATAGACATATATACACACATATGCACATAAGTGTATATATATATATATATATATATATATATATATATATATATATATATATATATATATAAATGCGCATGTGTGTATATATATATGCATGTATTTATGAATGTATGCATATGTATTTGTGTATGAATAATAAAAAAATTAACTACAGATTTTGTCGTGACTGAGTTTGAAAACAAAATGTCCAACGAGGATTAAAATCGTCAAAATAAACCCTACAGAAATTTGACGAAACTTTTCATTTCTCCAATACTTATGTATCTCATCGTATGCTTCCATACATGATATGACAACGTTCCAGTAAGAGCAGGGAGAAATTATCATAATTTAGTAACATCTGGAAATATAGATTTAGGTATGCGTATAAACGAAAGGAATAATTTTGCGCATATTCCTTGTAAGTACGTTTCTATGTTACCAGAGTTAGCTTCTATACATTCATGTGTATATGCGTACAAACATAAATACATACATTGGTGCATGTAATATGCATCTATATATAATTTTTACGTCATAAAAATATGGAAAATTCGAATGACGTGAAATAAAGTTTTTCTAAACACTGGAAATTGAAGTAAAGTTATAGAATACTGAATTAAAAACGGATTTGAATGGAAAATGTCAAAGGCCGCCATTGTTCTATTGAAGGGTTTCTTTCTAACCTAATATATATCTATAGCATTACTTCTCGTTACGCACTTACAAACAACATGTATATGTGTGTGTGTGTTTGTGTGTGCATATATATACATATACATACATACAAACATACATACGCGCACGCACATAATTACGTTCTACACACACACACACGCACACATATACATGTGAGAGTGTACGTACCAATTGTAAATGCAAGCATAACGTGCCTTAGACAAAATGTACATTATGAACTGTGCCTTAAAAGCTCTATAGGGGAGGTTGATCTTAATTATCTGTTCCGGTGAATGTTTAGACGTGCGCCGTGGTAAGATTGCTTCGCAACCACATGGTTCTGGGTTCAGTCCCACTGCGTGGTACCTAAGACGAATGTATTTTACTATAGCTTCGGGTTGACTAAAGCCTGGTGATTTGATTTGATAAACGGAAACTGAACGAAGACCATCGTAAATATATATGCATCGTTTCTGGTTCATACATCCGAAAAAGAGGCACACTCTAAGCGTTAGGCGCCCATTGGAGTCTGACGAGTCGTACATAAGGCTAAGCGCTTTATGAATGCGAAAACATTGGTCACTCTTATACCGGCCTTATAATTAACCTCCTGTTAATATATACATACATCCATACACATATACACACATACACACATTATATATATATATATATAAACACTTACATACATACATATACACATACATATACATATATATTTATATATATGTATATATACATACATGTATACATATATACGCTTGCATGTGTATAAATGCGTGTATGTATGTGTGTATTGTCTGTGTACATACGTACCTATGTATAAATGTATGTGAAAGCATAGCAGTCGTTTGTGTCTCACTCAATGGTATGATGTAATGCATGCGCTTTTAAAATATATCTTATACAACAGCATCTATAGCAACACTAACAATAATAATAATGACTTCTTTTAACATTGGAAACAGCCTCAATAATAAATAAGAACTGCAATAGTGTGATGAAACGTCTTTCGATATGTGGAGTTAATTTGTATTTCTACGCTTCATGAGAAATAAAATATTTTCGTTCTTATTTTTACTCCTGTCTGTGTTTTTATTCGTCCATAACCCGATTCTCTGACACTTGTTGTGGTTCAGGCTTTCTTGTCATATTTTCTTCTTTTTTTTGCCAGTTTTTAAGAGGTTAAAATAAGTAAAAGAAATTGGAAACCAAATTATAGTAGCAGTTCGGCAAAAAGGACCGATAGAATAAGCACAAGGCAAAGAGACCGATAGAATAAGCACTTGGCCTCAGATTGGCGGCGAGCTGGCAGAATCGTTAGCACGCCGGGCGAAATGCTTAGCGGTATTTCGTCTGCCGTTACGTTCTGAGTTCAAATTCCGCCGAGGTCGACTTTGCCTTTCATCCTTTCGGGGTCGATAAATTAAGTACCAGTTACGCACTGGGGTCGATGTAATCGACTTAATCCGTTCGTCTGTTCTTGTTTGTTCCCTCTATGTTTAGCCCCTTGTGGGCAATAACGAAATAGGTATTTCGTCTGCCGTTACGTTCTGAGTTCAAATTCCACCGAGGTTGAC
>NC_068985.1:109839921-109844282 GCF_001194135.2 Octopus bimaculoides
CTCCCGCAAAATTTCAGGCTTTGAGCCGATAGCAGAAAGGATCATCATTATTATTATTATTATTGAGTGAGAGAGCAGTGCGTGCCATCAAAGTGACACTGGGGTAAAATATACGAAGCCCATTATACCCATCATGACTACCCGTCTGATAAGGGTACACCAAGCACATGCATCAGAACCATGTGTGCGCGACATAGTGATCTCATATCAAGATAAACAGCGCATGACCTCGCAGGTGGGGCCCAATTAGAATTTTCTTCAGGTCGAGTAGCCCATCCTGCTCAAAAGGTCCTTGAATAAGGTTTGTTTAAGGATGTTGAGTAAAACGCCCATGTTTCCAAAGGTGAATTATTCAAACCCCAAAGACTTCCTCTCAACACATGGCTATGATGCTCCCCCCACTACTTCTGCTCATGATCAGAGATGCACATATCGTCAGCCACCAAGAGACATACTCAACTGGTTAAAGTCAAACAACTGACAAACAAATCGGTGGTATTAAGCAGAATATTTGTTGTAGCCCATCTTTTTATACCAAGACAAAACAATGTACATGATAACACTTCCAATCAATTAAGATCAGAAGCCATGAGAGCCACTGCCTGGTACTGCATTATTATTATTATTATTATTATTATTATTGATATGGTGAGCTAGCAGAATCGTTAACACATCTCGGAAAATGTTTAGCAACATTTCGTGCGTCTCAACGTCTGAATTCAACTTCCGCCGAGTTCGACTTTGCCTTTCATCCTTTCGCTGTCGATGAAATAACTACCAGTTGAACACTGGGATAAATGTAATTCATTTATCCCCTCCCTTGAAGCTGCTGCTCTGCCCGCAAAATTTGAAATCATTATCTTATCATTATTATAGGTCTCCTTACTTCATCTCCAAAAAACGAAAGTGCTCAGCAATTTTACTTTTATAATACGTATCGACCCTGTGTCCTATTTCTAGATGTGTTCATGCTAGTTAAATTCTATTTACGACTTTTCATTTCTTAATTACTGCTCATTGTACTAGTACTCATTTGGATCCTGTTATTTGTGCTATTAACATTATATATGTTTTGAAACTACTCTCAAGTTAAGAAGCTTGTTTTGCAATCAGGTTCAGTCACACTGAGCTGCATCATGGACAGATGCCTTCCACCATAACCCCTGGCTGACCAATGCCTTTGCGAATAAAATTAGTTGATGGTATTTGTGTGGTGGAAGACCTTCGTGTATATGTGTGTCTGTATGTGTGTGTGTGTGTGTGTGTGTGTGTGTGTATTTTGGTGTTTTTTCCCCACCGTTTGACAATCAGTGTTGATTTGTGAATGTCTCTGTAACTTAGCGGTTCGGTAAAAGTAACCTATGGAATAAATACCAGGACTTAGGACAAAATAAAACTAAGTATTAAGTTCAATTTCCTCGACTGAGCCTGTCAAGTCGCTGTCTTAGCATGGCTACAGTCCATGATTAAAAAAAAAAAACAAAAGGTAAAAGACAAATGATGAAAGAATAGTAGCTGCTGTATTGAACTAATCACATCTGACGAGACAAAATATCTGATCATGATAGAATTCACAATACACTTCGAAGTGCATATAGTAGAAACGAATTTGAGAAATTGTGTGAACTATCAGGAATTGGAGAAGTGCGACCAGAGATCCTTTAGGGTTACAGAGTTTTGCAGGACATTCATCTGCAAAGCTCCAATCGTCTGAGCTTAAAAGAAGGTGGCAAATGAAAGAGCTTTCAGCCGGATAGTAAAGCTGCAGCGAAAGCTACCAGATGATTTTGGATCGAGGATAGCTCCAATGATTATTGTTAGTGGTATTCAAGTTGAGGTCGAATTGATCCCGTATAGATCACCTGAATGAAGAAGGTGCTTGATCTTGTATGACCCCAAATACCTGACGAACTCAGGTCTCATAACGGACTATGCGCTCTAGTTCAACCAGATGTTTCTTCTGCACTGTATTTAGTTGGATTGAAACGAGGCTTGTGTTTTCGTAAATGATTTGGTTTAAACAAACGTTGTATGTATTACGTACCACATGAAACGTTCAACAGGGAACCTCTGTAGATCGTTATACTTGCATTTCATAGCAGAAACACTACGGTTCATACATTTCCCATAAAATTTAGAAAATAGAAACCGTATCTGCATTTTCAGATGATAATATAAAAGAGAAAGTGTAAAGCTGTAAATGTCAAGAGATAAAAGAAATCAGAAATACATGAAGAGAGTACAAATATCTAAGCCAGGAATAGCTGAACTTATATGATTTGAGAACGGAAACCATATAATGTTAAAGAGGGAAATTCTCTTTATACATAGAGAACTGTGGAGAACTGCAGAGAAAACTTATAAGGTCCAACGAAGCAGTAAATGTGGCCAATCACTAACCCGCAAAGCAAACCTCAGAGCAATAAGGCTTCAGTTATTGAAAGATAAACATAAATAATATAAAAATGGTATATTAAATCTACATACGTCAGTGTACAAGTGGATCACTGCATTTCTATTGTCCGTAGAAATAAAAAGTTTACAGTTCGAACCCAACTAGGTACTTTGTACATTTCCATGAATGTAACATTTGATAACGATAGTGGATCAAGTTGATCGAAGAGTGGTATAAATATAAATTGTTCTTTTATGCGAGATGGCAGAATCGTTAGCACGATGAGCAAAATACATAGCGGCATGTCATCAGTTTTGAGCTCAAATTCATCCGAGGCCGACTTTGTTTTTCATCCATTCGGGGTCGTTGAAATAGGTACCGGTGGACTAGAGTCGATGTAATCGACTTAACTCCTGTCCAGAATTGCTGCCTTTGTGCCAAAATTTGAAACCAATATTATATTATATTATTATAAATACTTCAAACTATACCTTATTATATTGGCTTCAATTTTGGCGACCTTTGATTACCTTTCTGATAATGCGAGAGTAGAATACATCTCCAAGAATACAACATTTTGCTCCAGCCAAGTTGTGGAAGCTAACAACAAGACACATCGTATAAGACAAAACAGTTGTACTGATTTCATCTTCTCGTATTAGAATTATGTATGTAGTTCACGGATGAGATCCGGAGATTCTCCTTATACAAGACACTTGGTCGTACTCAAAAGATTCAAACTTAAACTCCGATGTCTTTACAGGGGATAATTCTAAAAGGTAAAGTGTACTCCTATTTTTGAGCCACCCAGTATATTAATATATATTTGCATATATATATATATATATATATATATATATATATATATGATATATGATATATCTAATATATATTACACACACTTATACAGGGTGCAATTGGTAAATTGTCACCATTTTATATTTTTGATTTCGTGCATACGCATTGTTTATTTTTTCTTATTTTGTCGAATACACAGTATAGTAGGGTCAGTTGAACACCGTCTGTGAGAAAAACAGCACCAAGACGCAATTCACTCAACCAGAAGTTTGGAAATTACATGCTGTGCTGCTTAGCATTCGTGTCGGAAGCTCCAATACGAACAGATGGTGAACACACAGAACAATCGTTGGCTTGCCGTGTCCGCAAAACATGTACCGAGAGTGAAAAAAATCAAACATCCAGTCAACATCATGGTGTTTGGAGTGATCACTAGTAATGGTGACGTTATGCCTCCATTCATCTTCCTACACGGCCTCAGTCTCAACACGGAAGCCTACATCAAGTGCCTGGAGGAGGTAGTGCTGTCCTGGATCAGGAGAGTGGATGCTGGAAGAGCCTATGTCTGGCAACAGGACTCTGCACCATGCCGCACAAGCAGGAGAACCCAGTGTTGGTTGTCAGACAATTTCTGAGACCACATCACTCCAAACATCTTGTCACCTAACTCCCCAGACCGTGACCCCTTGATTATTATGTGTGGGGCGCAGTTGAGCGAGAGACTAGCTAAACTCCTTGTAACAGCAAAGATGAACTGAAGGCAAGGATTATGGCAGCATTCACCAACTTAAACAAGGAGACCGTCCAGAAGAGTTGCAGGAGATTCCGAAGTCCTCTGAAGACCGTGGTTGAAACCAATGGCGATTTTATTGACTAAATTTACTCTAGTATTTCAAGATATTTTCATGTAATTTTCGTAAATATATCTGTTAAAATGAGATGTCATTTTTGGGTAATTTAGACGACAATACATTCACCGCACCCTGTATATGTGTATGTGTCTATGTACGTATGCGTGTGTGTGAACGCGTGCGCGCGCGCGTGTATTTATATGTGTGTGTATATGTGTGTATGTGTGTATGTACGTATCTAGCTAGCTCTCTACTTATCTGTATATGCATGCGTGCGTGTAATTCTGCTCGTCTTTCCCACTTCCCAAATTCCATCA
>NC_068985.1:109844292-109848863 GCF_001194135.2 Octopus bimaculoides
ACACAAACATGCACGCACGCACGCTTACACACACACGCACACACGCACACACACATATATATATATATGCGACACATTTCAGAGACAAAGGAGAAGGAGGAACACAAAGCATAACCAAAATGTCGTACAGTACAAATACCAAACCGCCACGCAGATATTCGAGAATAGATTTGTATATTAATACTTTCGTACCGATGTAGTATTATTCTAATAACATGTTTATAGTAGTGTTGTGAAAATGTTGTTCTTTAAGCTCTAGCAATCCCTAACAGCCTAAAAAGGAACGATATTTTAAATGGGGTTACCTATTGTTTTTTTCCAGCTAGGTCATTTAGAATTGTATTTTCCATTGTTCTTTTACTTTTAATATGTTTTGGTGCGGTCACAGCTTCGAGCTGGCATTTCGCCCGTCTACGTTCTGAGTTCAAATTCAGCCGAGGTTGACTTTGCTTTCATCCTTTCGGGGTCGATAACATTACTAGTTCAGACCTGGAGTCGATGTAATTGACTTATCTCCTCCCCGAACTTATTGGCCTTGTGTCAATATACGAAACCAATATGTATGGGTGTTGGTGTCAGAGAAATTTGGCCGGTATTACTATCGCATTTTATGATAATGTTGAAGTGGTTACACATTCACTCTTGAATTTGGCAAAAAATCATTGGAATGGACAGAAAGGTAAATGAGAAATAGTTATTAAGATATCGTAGGTAAAGTATAATACAAATTAAATTTTTCTCCGTCTACATTTTATGATCGAATATCGTATATATATGTGCATACCTCCCTATCTACCTACATACATACACACATACATACACACCAGCCGAAATTGTAAGGATAATCTGGATCTCGACTGAAGAAAGAAAACTCCAAATGACCTGTCCGTGTTTTCTTTCTATCGTCTATCTGTATGTTTTGTCCCTTTCTTGTATCACTTAAATGTCTGGATGTTTTGTGTTCTTGTCCTATTCTGTATTCTGCGACCACCACTTCCACTACCATCACCACCACCACCACCACCACCACCACCATCTTTACTACTGATACTACATCACAATTCTACCACTATCATAACTACTATCTTCTGACACAGATAATACCACTTCAAATGGCCGGGTACTCCGTCGGTTACGACGACGAGTGTTACAGTTTTATTCGCTCAATCGAACAGTCGGTTCATGAAATTAACTTGCAAGTGGTTGAGCATACCGCAGATATGCCTACACTTAACATAGTTTCCACAGAATATGACAAGGTTGGACCTCTGAACAACATGTACAATTCATTTTTGCCAGCTGAGTGGACTGGAGCACCGTGAAATAAAGTGTCTTGCTCAAGGACAGAACGCAACCTCGGGAATCGAACTCACAACCTTACGATCGCGAAGCGAATGCACTAACCACAAGGCCATGCACCTTCACTACTTCCTCAACTACTACTGTTTCTAAAATCATAACCGCCACCATTATAACAACTATTGCCATGACCACCAATAACGGGTTAAGTGCCACAGCATCAACCATCACTATTAACATCATAACCAAAATCATACTACCAACCACTAAGTATACATCACCAAACTACCATTTGTAGTATAGTTACTATCGCGTTAGCTACTAGCAGACCCACTACTACCACCATAACCACTTTTGCATCAAAAACCACGAGACTCGATGTTGTTGTTGTTGGCACTCCGTCGCTTACGACGTCGATGGTTCCAGTTGATCCGATCAACGGAACAGCCTCCTCGTGAAATTAGTGTGCAAGTGGCTGAGCACTCCACAGACACGTGTAACCTTAACGTAGTTCTCGGGGATATTCAGCGTGACACAGTGTGACAAGGCTGACCCTTTGAATTACAGGCACAACAGAAACAGGAAAAAAGAGTGAGAGAAAATTGTGGTGAAACAGTACAGCAGGATTCGCCACCTCGTGGAGCTTTAGATGTTTTCGCTCAATAAACACTCACAACGCCTGGTGTGGGAATCGAAACCGCGATCCTATAACCGCGAGTCCGCTGCCCTAACCACTGGGCCATTGTGCCTCCACAGTATAGATACTATCGCGTTAGCTACTATCAGACCCACTACTACAACCATAACCACTTCTGCATCAAAATCCACGAGCCTCGATACTACTATAATAAAGAGAGAAAAAAAATAACAAGAAAATGCAGTCTGTAAATGTAAATATCAAATCATTTGACCTTGAAAATGTCTTGAAAAGTCAGAGTCATTAGCAGTGACATGTTGAAGAAACTTATGAGTAGGTTATTGTTGCATCAATATGTATATACTTCTCCCCCACCTTTATTCAGTCTTAGCCATGGTGACTTGACTGAGGGGAAATGAATACCGGAACAGTTCTAGTCTAAAGTATACCGGATGTGATAATAATGGTTGGCACAAATTTAGTGTGATACCATTTAAACGTCATGTCTATGTGAGCTAGATTTTTTTGTTACTTTATTTTTTTAAATGCATCTCATTGTCTCACGGAGTTATTGGGACTACTACTAAACGCTTTCAAGTCTACTAGGTTGAGTCAAAATTCGTACTTTTCGTACTTCAAGCTTTAATCAATATTGTAAACAAATTACATACGAAAAGCGTGTCTTCGATAAAATGTCTATTCACATACTATTTTCTCTGTTGCGATCGTTGTGCCTGAAACTCAACTCCATGCTTATATCAGTTGGATGGTTTAGAGGCAAAAACTCCCTGCGCCCGCTTTGAATCTCATCCACATAGTTGAGCCTCTGTCCGCGAACGAAATGATCCTTGGCTCGTAAAAGGTGATAATCTGATGATGCAAGGTCTGGACTCTAGACAGGAGGAGACAGAACTTCCATTCCCCAAGTTCCTGAAGTTTTCGTTTGGTCACATTGATAGTGCCTGCTGGGGCTTGACATGCTGTAGGAAAACACGTCTTCGATTGATTAATGCCAGGCATTATATACTTGCCAAAGCTGTTGAGCATACAAGTTAACGTATACAGTATGACTATCTGGGACTAGCTGAAAGAGCAATACTCCCTTGAAATTCCACCAAACAAACAAAAC
The DNA here is from genome assembly GCF_001194135.2 of Octopus bimaculoides. Classification (NCBI taxonomy): domain Eukaryota; kingdom Metazoa; phylum Mollusca; class Cephalopoda; order Octopoda; family Octopodidae; genus Octopus; species Octopus bimaculoides. The sequence goes on from NC_068985.1 coordinate 109,847,358, forward strand.
GGTCTGTTCAAACTGCTCTTGTTTGACAACAGGTTCTGAAGCCTGATCGGAACAAAGCCACTGATTTCTCTTATTAGGATTACAAAAATAGATCAAATTTTCATCCTCAGTTATAATACGACATTAAAAGCGGGCATCTCGAAGTTTTACCAGCAGCAAATACACACACGTCGTTGAACCTAGTCGTCGGTCAGTTCATGAGGAGCTTCTCATTTGCACCTGTTCACAAAGCCGAGCTTACGGAGGTATCGACGGATGCTGCTTTGTGAAGGATCAAGTTCTGAGGAGAACGTATGAGTGCTTGTGTTTGACTATCAACCATATCAAGTAAGGCCCAATATTCCACAACAGAAGTTCTCCCTAATGTTGGTTTGTTTCCGAGACTGGTGTCACCTCTTTGAAATATCTGAACCAATTTTGTGTCACACGTTTGTTGACAGTTCCTGGGCATTCCATTAATTTCTCTTGCCGCTGCCCTTGGAATCTTTCCACTTTCTCAGAGATAGCGTAAAATGACTTTAACTGCAATTTTCTTCACCCCTCAATCTCAAAGCTGTAAAATAAAAAGTAAAAACGCTTAATGTTTATATCTTATATATGAAGATAAAGAAAAAAAACAATTCCCCAACGAGAAGTATGAATTTAATTACACATCTGAAATCACGCGGCACTATCGTCAACCGAGAGAACCCAACGTTACTTATCTTTTGTCATCCATACAAAATGATTTTTCAGGACGTTCACCACAGTCTAAGGCGTTATAAGCAACAACACACACACACACACACACATGCACACACACACACATGCACACACACACACACATGCACATTTATATCTAAATATCAATATATAGAAATTATGTTTATAAAAAAAAATCTTACAATACCAATCAACATATATATAACCAAACCCACACACATGCACACACACACTCGCAACCTCATCGGAAGCATCCCCCACGCAAATACATTTATCTCTATACAGAATCATTGGTACCCCATATGCTCATTATAAATTAATCCATAGATCAACCAAGTAATAACGACTTTCCTCTTCCATTACTCACCTCGTACCACACATACAAATTTATCTATTCTTATATTCACCTTTTCACAATTTGCCCCTTGCTCTTCCTCTCGGTCCATCCGCCAATGTCTTTCAATTACATCATACGTTGATATTATCTCCCTCTTTTTCTCCCTCTTCCTCTCCCTCTCTCTCTCTCTCTCTCTCTCTCTATCTATCTATCTATTTATCTATCTATCTATCTCTCACTGCCAGTCGTTATTTATAGTCGATCGCAAATTGCTGCGACGCTTGAACTTTAGTAATTGATCTTTCAATTAGTTGCGTTGATACGTGGCTAATTGTAAAAAATACATTTTAATACAAATGACTTGCCATTTCTCAGTGAAATGTGAGATTACTCTTACCGAACACACAGCATTTCACACACACACACACACACACACACACACACACACACACACACACACACACACA
>NC_068985.1:109849312-109850517 GCF_001194135.2 Octopus bimaculoides
TACTGAGATATAAAACAAATTTAGACGGGCATGGCTGTATAGTTAAAAAGTTTGATTTGCAACCACTCGATTTCCAGTTCAGTCCCACTGTACAGCACATTGAGCAAATGTTTTCTGCTATTACCTCTGATTTACCAAAGGCTTGGGAGTGAATTTGGTAAGCAGAAAGTGTAGAGAATCCCGTCATATATGTATATATGTATGGATGTAAGGTGTATCTTTTGTGGATGCGGATGCGTATCTTTGTGTTTGTATTTGTCCCACACTACGCCCTGGCAACAGTATTCGGCATGTTTGCCAAATACTAGCTGCTCGGCATAGAAACGAATAGAAAAAGTAACAGATTTAACTACTAGTGAACATTTGTTTAATTAAGCTTTTCAAGGCGATACACCAGCATGGCTGCAGTGAGATTTGGCTGGTATGCGACTAGTGGACGGCTGTCAATGAAGAAATAGAGTACACCGAAATCACGCGATCTCGCAGTTCCGGCGCCAGCACCAGACAATTCTTATCTGCCCAAACTCATGCACGAATACTTACTAGAGAGTGGACTCAAATAGAGGCACTCAAAATGAAAGGTGGTAGCGTTAAGCCGTGTGTTGCTAGGATAGGACCTCTCAAGGTAAATACCGTAGCATTCAGTGATTTAGCAAAACATCCACATTAAACTGCATATAAAGATTGCCTTTTGATATTAATACTTGTTTTGTCGCTAATAATTATATAATATACACACATACATATATGTAATAGGTATATAACATATAATGTATATTATGAGTATCATATTCGTTTTTTTTCTTTTACTTGACTGCGGCCATGCTGGAGCACCGCTTTTACTCGAATCAAATCGACCCCAGGACTTATTCTTCGTAAGCCTAGTACTTATTCTATCGGTCACTTTCGCCGAACCGCTAAGTTACAGGAATCTAAACACACCAGCATCGGTTGTCAAGCGATGTTGTGGGGGTGACAAACACAGATACACAACATATACACACACATACATATATATTTATGTATACATATATACGACGGGCTTCTTTCAGTTTCCGTCTACCAAATCCACTCACAAGGCTTTGGTCGGACCGAGGCTATAGTAGAAGACACTTGTCCAAGGTGCCACGCAGTGGGACTGAACCTGGAACCATGTGTTTGGTAAGCAAGCTGCTTACCACACAGCCACTCCTGCACCTATATAT
>NC_068985.1:109850972-109857748 GCF_001194135.2 Octopus bimaculoides
ATAAAATAATTATCCTGTATTTATCTATGTGTATGTATATATATATATATATATATATATATATATAAAGAGAGAGAGCGAGAGAGAGAGAGAGCGAGAGAGAGAGAGAGAGAGAGCGAGAGAGAGGGAGCGAGAGAGAGAGAGAGAGCGAGAGAGAGAGAGACAGAGACAGAGCGAGATAGATAGATAGATAGATAGATAGATAGATAGATAGATAGATATGAATGAGTCTAGTTCCAGGATATTGGTTGCAAATTTGGGTTTTTGCGACGGAATTTGGACGTGGAGGTGTTATCTATTTGAGATTTGTATTTCTATTTCTGCAGATAAAGATTAAAACTGTCTTTAAATTAATGATATTTTGTCTACTGAAAAGAATGTATCTCTTCTCTGCATACGACGGAACCAGATGTTATATTTACGTGTGTGTGTATAAGTGTGCATGCGTGTGTGTGCGTGTGTCTGCATACATACAAAGAAAGAGTGAAGCCGGAGAGGGAGAAAGGGACAACTTATAAAATCCCACGCCACTTGTGTAAATTTGTTGTCTTTATGACGAAATTTATAGTACAAAGTTTTAACGTGACTCATGAGTTACTAAAAAAAAAAAGAAAAACTTAAATCAAATGAATAGGCGCTGGCGTGGGTCATAGGTACGGGCATAGGTATGTGGTTAAGAAGCTCACTTTGCACACACGTGGATTCGTGGCACCTAGTATAAGCGTCTTCAAAACTGTAGCTCCGAGCCTACCAATGACTTGCATTCCCTTTCGGTATCGATAAGTAAAGTATCACTCCAATACGCTACCACAAGGTCACGCTCCTTCATTATTCTCTTTCAATATCGATAAGTAAAGCATCACTCCAATACGCTACCACCAGGTCACGCGCTTTCATTATTCTTTTCGATAAGTAAAGTACACTCCAAGGCAATACCACCAGGTTACGAACCTTCATATTCCCTTTCAATATCGATAGGTAAAATATCACTCCAATGCGTTGAGAACGAACAGTAAACATTGCCTACTGATCGCCTTCTGGTATTTGTACCAGCTCTTTATGCCCTGAGATCAAATCCTACTATGGCTAACTTGGGTGGTATACTAAAACCGCCACACGGTTTAACACTACCACATTTCCCTTTGAGTGCATTTATTTGAGACCACTCTTTAGTAAGTATTTGAGGATGGGTTTGGGGCTCAGGATATCTTCTTCCTACCAGTTCCGGGAGCCCTACAACGTATCATTGTCAGTGACTTCCTTCTGACTAAAAGAATAGAAAAATGAAAACTCGATGGTTACTCTTCTTCATCTTAAATAATCCTTTCTACTATAAGTAGAGTGGAGGCATATGGCCTAGTGGTTAGAGCAGCGGACTCGAGGTCGAGTGATCGCGTGTTCGAATCTCAAAGCGGCGATGTGTGTTTTTTTTTATTCGCGAAACACCTAAGTTCTACGCGGCTTCCTGCAGAAGCTAATGGCGAACTTCTGCTCACTCTTTCTCCTGCATCTAGCAGCTCACCTGCAACGGACCCATGTCCCATCCAGGTGGGGGACCTATACGGCAATGAAACCAGGAAACCGGCCCTTATGAACCAGGCATGGCTCGAGAAGGAACAAGCAACAACTCTATACTCTTTTACTTTTTTCAGTCATTTGACTGCGGTCATGCTGGAGCACCACGTTTAGTGGAGTAAACCGACCCCAGGACTTATTTTTTGTAAGCCTAGTACTTATTCTATCGGAGTCATTTGCCGAACCGCTAGGTTACGGTGACCTAAACACACTATAGTAGAAGACACTTGTCAAAGGTGCCACGCAGTGGGAATGAACCCGGAATTATGTGGTTGGTAAACAAGCTACTTACCACACAGCCACACTTGCCCCTATAGGCCTGAAATTTTTTTGTTGGGTGCGGAGGAAATAAGTAGATTGCATTGCCTCCACTGCTTAACTGGTACTTCTTTTATCGACCCTGAAAAAAAATGAAGATCAAACTCAGCCTTGGCGGAATTCGAACTCTGAACATAAAGCCAGAAAATAAGCTGCTAATCGTTTTGTTTGGCGTGGTAACGATTCTGCCTGCTCGCCGCCTTCTTCGTCTTAAATAATATTTCTGCTATAGAGACACAAGAGCATGAGATCCGGAGTAGCGGGCTAATCAATTATAGCGGGTTCATTACATAACTGGTGCTTATTTAATCAATCTCGAAAGGATGAGAGGCAAAGTCGCCCACTGCGGAATTTGAACTCGGAATGTAAAGACGGACGAAATGCTGCTAAGCATTTCGCCCGGCGTGCTTAACGATTCTTTTATACTCTAAGCACAAAACTCGAAATTTTGGGGGATGGGCCAGTCTACCTCAGTACGCAACTGGTACTTAATTTATCGACTCCGAAAGGATAAAAGGCAAAGTCGACCTCGGCGGAATTTGAACTCAGAACGACTGACCGCTAAGCATTTCACTCGACGTGCTAACATTTCTGCCAGCTTGCTGCCTCCTTCGTCGTAAATAAAACTAGCAAAAACAAGATGTGTGAGTGAAAGAAAGAGAGCGAGCAAGAAAGAGAGAGAGAGAGAGGGAAGGAGGGGTAGTAACAAAGGGGCAAAAAGAGAGAGAGAGGTGCAGGAGAGAAATAGAGCTATATACTGTGAGGAGACCAGAGTTGTTTGTTATTGTGTGTATATTATAATAGTCGGTATAGGTGTTTCTCATTTATCGCAGTGTACGTGATTTTGTTGTCTCTCGTTATTGTTATAGTATGATTTCACATATACCTAGTCCTAAAATCGTAACCCTATCCAATCATTCTTATACAGGCAAGGGCGAACTTTTCCGAACAGTGAGCGTCATAAGACATGGCCCTATCGGGTGGGCTGCACTACTAAAATATTCAAGGTAATTTTTAGTTATGCGTACCATTTAGAAAGTCCCACTGGTCGCAGTTTACCCAAGTGTTGATTTTCAAACATTCCCAAATGCTACCGAATTCGGCCAAGTACTAAAACTTTAACTCAATTGGCCATATCTCCTTTCTCTTTTTCTCACTTTGTTTTTCTCTCTCACTCTCTTTCTCTCTCTCTCACCCCTCTCTCTCCTTCTCTCACACTTCCCCTTTCTCTCTATATTTCTCACATAATTCTACCTACATTCTCGTTTGCCCTTCCTTACATCAGCTAAACAGTGATTAACTTCTACATATTTTATCAAACCATAGCGCCGTCATTCCTGTACATGTATAACCACCTCTTTCCCTAAGTAACAACCCATTCAAAATCATAACACAGAGATAACTTTCTCTTTCCTCATAAACTGTAGCATATGTTTTTACAGTATTTATACCAGTCTAGTTTCGGTATGTATTCAGACTAGCTTTGGATGAAATATTAGATTATATTGAAACAATTGTACTACTGTAGAGTATCACCGGGTTAATAAAAGCCTCAGTGTGTGTCTACAATGTATTGAGCACGTTCATTGGCTATGATTTATACTAGGAGTTCTAGACCACTTTTTAACCTAAGAACCCCTTTTTTTATCTTTTTACTCCGGTGAACCTCCTTAGACATTCGACGTTTACAAACTAGTTCTATTGACACTTCTTTCAAAATTCCTATTTTGTGTTTCACCCATTCACTTGTGTAAATTTGCCATAGGATTCTCGAAGAGAACGTATTCCAGTGGCAGAAAACATGTTGAATTATGTAAAACGTGAGAAAAAGAAACCTAGCTTTTTCTTGTAATAAATACAACTAATAAAACATTTTTCATGGACGCCCAAAAGACAACAGTAGATCCTCAATTTACTATTTTGTTTGCTTGGACCCCTTAAATCTTATATGTACTCCCAGCAGTCATAGTGATCCGAGTTGAGAACCACTGATTCATAATATCTATGGTAGAGATAACTTTAGGTTTTCATTCAGTTAAAACTGACCGCGAGTTTCCAGAATTGGGATTTTCCTCTCCAAGACGCAAGCTTGGGCAATGTCATTTTGTAGAAGACGAGTCGTTGCCCAAACTATACAGGTGTCCCTTGCTTCTTTACGCAACCGACGGATAATGAAATAAGGTAAAAAGTCAAGGCAGATAATGTTTGGTATCAGTGTCATTATAGAAATCATTATCAGGACCCAGAGAAATGGAACAAATACTGCATGGCACTTAGCCCAACGCTTCAAAAGTTTTGCCAATACGTCCTCCACGATTGGTTGTTTTTTGTAAACAATCGTGGTTGTGTGGTAAGAAGTTTGCTTCCGAACCACTAGGTTCCGGGTTTAGTCTCATAGTGTAGCACCTTGGGCAAGTGTTTTCTATGATAGCCGAGGGCTGACCAAAGCCTTGTGAGTGAATTTGGTAGACGGAGACGGAAACTGAGAGAAGCTCGCTATGTATATGTATGTATGTTTGTGGATATGTACGTGTTTGTGTGTGTGTGATTTTTATATCTGTGTTTGTCCCATAACACCGCTTGAGAACAGGTGTTAGTGTGTTTACGTCCCCGTAACTTAGCACTTTGGCAAAGGGACTGATAGAAAAAGTACCAAGATTAAAAGGAATAAGTACTAAGGTCGATCAGTTCCACTAAAAATTCTTCAAGGCAGTGCCCCAGTATGGCCGCAGTCTAACGTCTGAAAGAAATAAAAAGTAAAAGATAAAAGATCCCGAAAGGCAAAGATAGTGAAAGAAGGAGAGGCGCGAAAGAAAGAAAGAAAGAAAGAAAGAAAGAAAGAAAAAGAAGGAAAGATATAAACTGAGAGAAAGGGTCATAAATTCGTGTTTACCTGAGAGACAGAATATATAGCGCCAGGCATTTGGTCCAGCTCTTTAATAGATTCGCCAATCAACCGCCCTCCATCGGTAGATTTTGTGTTTATATTTTTTTTTTCGATGCGGAAAGGATGAAAGGCAAAGATAGTGAGGGAGAGAGAGAGAGAGGGGGGGGAAGGGAGAGAGAACGGGAGAGGGAAAGGAAAACAGCGAGAGAATACAGATAGACCGATAAACCGACACCAAACCCAAACTCACAAATCATAAGTGCTTACTGTGTGAGTGTGTGTGTGTGTGTAGTGTTGTTTGTACTACTCATGTATCTGTTTTCTTTTTGCATATGAAGGTTTTTATTGTTGTTCCTTGATATTATTATTGTTGTCAATGTTCCCGTTCTTCTAGTCTTGTTATGTGAGTATTTGTGTGAAAGTTTGCTTGTGAGTGTGCCAGAAAAAGTAACATTTAATTCTTAAGTATTGATGACAGAAAAACTTCAATCTAAGGCACCCAATAAAAATAAAAAATAAACACCAAGGCTATCCCAAGCAAAATACCCAGCGTCAGCTGCAAATTCTTATAGGGCAGGGAGCCATAAAACTTGAACTAAGAAGTATTAGCTTAAAGCACTAGTTCTCAATCATGATATATATGACCCATGGGATCATATTAGATTCAGTTGCTAAAGTTTCCGTTCTAAAATACATAAAATATTTTAGCAATTTTTTATGCAGTTCCAAATATTTAATTTTAAAAATGTAGGATTCCTTTAGCACTGAGGTCCAGTAGAGTTATATAGGAATCAAAGGGGTCCATAGTCAAAAACCTGTTGAGAACCACTGGCTTAAATTCATGATTATTGACTAAACCATCCACAAAGCAATTTGCATCTAATGTTCCTTCTGAGCATCGTCAATGAAACTCCAGGTACAATCCCACTGACACACATTACTACAATAGGTTTACTTGTTATTGTGATAATACCTTAATGTAAGCTCATAAATACTAAAATCTATATGAGTTTTCTGAAGAAGCCGCTCTGTCCTATGACCATTTATCATGCCATATTTCTCAATTAGGACACCTAGCGTGAAAAAGTTACATTGGTCCCAGGAAGTCGCACGACTGGATGTTGATAAATGGGCCGCGCCATGGGTCTGATCGTGAAACTATGATGTTGCAAAGCAAACATTTTTAACCACATAGCTATGCCTGTGTTAACAAAACATATAATGGAAATTGCAGCGGATGGTGTTTCTTGCCGTTAGAAAATCTCTGTTCAAGATAGAAGCAGTATACGAACCAAAAAGTATTTTTTTAAGGCCTCTTTAATGTGGCTGTCTTCTAAGAGACGACGATAGGATGGTTAAATGCAGTATCATCGTCTCTTTCAGGATATCCACGTTAAAGTGGCCATAAATATATCTCTTTTCCTATTTTCTGATTTAAGAAGAAATTTTTGTATGTTCAGACCAGTGATTCTCAATCGCAGACCACATAGCTCTAGGGATGGGACGGAGGACATATGCGATTTTGAGGGCCCACGTGAGCAAAATAGTAAATTGAGGATCCACAGTAGTATATCAAAGTTTCCCTAAAAGAATTTTGGTAGAGATGTATCCATTGTAAGAAACTTCTAAATTTCTTTCTCAAACGTTATACATATTTCAAGCTACACATGTTAAGGTGTGACAAAAATGACAAGTTTGGAAGAAGTACCTATAAAACTACTTTTTAAATATCAAATGGCTATGGATGTCCGACAGAATAGAACAATAATCAAAGTGGTCCAAAAGTAAAAAAAAAACAAAAAAAACGTTGAGAATCACGTGTTTAGAACAGATGAGCTAACCCCAGATTACTTCTAAATGTTTGGTTGAATGTATAGCTGACCATGTTACTGCTGTGTGCAAGAGATTCAAAATATGTCATACCAAGTGCTGTATAGCAAAACATTCGTAATTGTACTTTTATAAACTGTTCTTAAGTTATCTGCTGCTTTTTTTT
>NC_068985.1:109858193-109863236 GCF_001194135.2 Octopus bimaculoides
GTACACATATATATATATATGCATGCATATATACATATGCATACATATGAGTATATATGCATATGTGTGTGTGTATGTATGTATATATGTATGCATGTATGAATGCATGCATGAAAATGTGTATGTATGAGTGAATACGTGTATACGTAAGTATATGCATGTGTGTGTATGTGTGTATTTGTGTATGCTTATTTGTGTGTGTATGTGCATGTGTATATGCGTGCATGCGTGCATGCGTGCCTGTGTGTGTGAATGCGCGCGCGAGTACGTGTGCCTGTGTGTGTGTGTGTGCGTGTGTGTAAATTAACATAATGAAATGTAATCTTGACTGTAGGAAACGAAGCTGGTTCTGGGATCAAGTCAACCAATTCTAAATGCATTCCACACAATAGACGTCTGTCTATAATAAACCTTGTTTGTTTATTAACCTTATTTTATTTCTGCATTCTCACTATTTTTCTTCATTTCGTTATATTTTTTTTTAAATCGTATCTTTTTTTTTTTAGTTATTTACTTTGATGTTTGCTTTTTGCTGATATACTTAAGTTATCGGCGAAAGTGGAAAGAAAAGCTTCTCTTGTCTTGTTTGAGCAAAGGTTTTCAGCTTTGGTATGTCTTATCATCGTTATGGTGCTTGTGTTGGTGGCGTTAGTGGTGGTATTGGCGTTAGTGGTGGTGGTGGTGGTGGTGGTGGTGGTGGTGGTGGTGTGGTAAATTATGAGGTGAGAAGGGTTGTGTTGCATAGGTAAAGACATATAGGGACAGGAATCTGAGAGATACGACTAAGATATGCACACAAACATGCGATCACGGAAGAAATTACACACACATGCACACACCACGCGCAAACACACACACACACACACACACACACACACACACATAAACACGTATGCAATGATGTATGATGTGTACATACATGCATTCCTGTACACACCCACATGTTTGTGTATGTGTGTGTGTGTATGTGCGTGTATGTCTATATATATATATATATATATATATATTTGTATGTGTAAATATATAATATATATGTGTGTCTGTGTAGTTATGTATGAATGTATATGAATATAAAAAGAGAGAGTGGGAGAAAAACAGAAAAGAGAAAATATAGACAGATCGATAGATAACGAAAAGAGCCAATGACATTTAAAAGTATTCATCCATTTTCTCCGCCCCCAATTTCTGGCTTCCTAGTTTATCCAGAAATTGCACTGGACCTCTCGATTTTGTGAGTTCTCCTGGTAGTGAATAGTCTCAGCTTGCAGAAAACTAGGTAAGGATCAGTTGTTAGTTCCGCCTCTCTCCTTACACGAACGTCGTGCACAAAATCAAAAAGGTCCGAGACGATGAAAAAACCTCTCTCGGTGATCTCTGTCCCAAACATACTTATGGATATCCATGCGTTGAATGAAAACTGTGCATATGAGAGAAGCCACAGTGTTCTCGAGTAACTCCTCTATAGAAGTTCATGAGAAGTAACCAAGCGTGCCCAATTGATACTCTACATATTATCCAGGACCTACCCCTAATACTCCTGTTGGCTGTGGCGCGACTTCAAGAATACGTCTTCCGATTTTTTACCGTGACGTTCTAATCTTTTATTGGCGCTATGACTTATCAATGCGAAGAAGTAGTGGATCAACCTAGAGATCACTACTTCGCATCACCAAGCTGCGCACCCTGTCGAGTAACGTTGCCTCAGAGATCCTTCGGAAGAGCCCTATTTTGACCGATTATATTCGCGATCACCTTCTTTGGGTTATTACCCAGCTTTCATATCCCTAGGTGAAGACAGGAAGAAGAACAGAATTGGAGATAGCAAGTTTGAATTTTTTAAGACTTCTCTTCTGAGGACCGAATGCTGGCGATGACACATTACTCTGCCAGCATCTGCAATTCTAGCATCGAATTCAGTCCCCTGTTTCCCACCACTTTTAAACACGACTTCGAGATACTTAAACTTCTTAGTGATGTTCCAATAACATGTTGAGTGCACGGAGAAAACTTTCTCGAGAAAACCAATGATCAGTCTTTGCAACACTAATTGGCAGCAAATCTATTCAGTGCATGCTGAAGCTCGTGTTCTAATGAGTCAAATAGCTTCCTATCGCCAGCAAATAGCAGCTGATCGATCCTACATCTACCGATTGAGATATCACTTCCACAAAAGCCATACACGTCAATCCAGTTCATAAAAATCATGAACATGGGAAGTGACAATACGCAACTTTCCGAAGTTCGTTCAAAATATATACAAGCATTTGGACATTCGTATGTGTACTTCACGGCAACCAGAAATTGCCCATTAATCCCAAACTTCTGCAAAGCCCACCTCAGCATTTTCCACAACAAATGGTCATATACCTTCTTGATATCCACTTCGTTCCGACGTTCCCAGCTTGTTCAAGAAGATCTTTCTATTAAAATGCAACAGAGTCTGCTTATTTGTTTCTGATCCCATCATCCGCCTGGGCTTCCCACTTTATCCTGTAAGTCGCACTGGACTTATTGGTTTTATGAGTTCTCCCGATAGTGAATAGTCTTAGGTTGCACAAAACTAGGTAAGGGTCAGTTGATAGTTACGCTTCACTCTTTACATGAATTTCCAGCACAGAATAAAAAAGGGTCCGAGATGATAAGCGCTGACGGTGACCTTTATTCGGAGGGTATACTTATCCATATACCTGTGTTGAAAGATGTCCATAACAGTGAGGACATTTCTAGCACAGCAGTCTAGTAAGGCTAGAGCTGAGGGTGGAGCGAATGGCACGCAGTGATATCGGCGAATTGAGGATAAGGACGTCGTTTTCGAGGTCACTTGTACCTGGTGAAGTAATGAACACACATCCGAGACGGAGGTTACGAAGTCCTCTGAGACGTAGGTGATGCTCACGACCTCTGACTTGGATGAGTTAATCTCTGGGCCCATCCTCGGCAGAGTGGAAACCACTGATCGCAGATCGTGGCAGTCACTCTCTACCGGCCCGTGTATCGTCGCATCGTCCAGGTGTCAGATCTTAAAAGGAGCCGTGATGCTCCGAGCAGTACTGTTACTGGTTCCAATCTACTTAACTGCTATTTTTTTCTATTGAAATATTCCTTTAAATCGTTCCACCATTTTAAAGTCCGCCTTACTTCATCCCTCTCCATTAAAACACACACTTCTTCATCTTCTTCATCTACTTCTTCTTCTTCTTCTTCTTCTTCTTCTTCTTCTTCTTCTTCTTCTTCTTCTTCTTCTTCTTCTTCATCATCATCATCATCATCATCATCATCATCTTCCATTCGTTCCCTTCTTTTTCTCTTTTGTTAACTTTCTGTCTCCTGTTTTTTTTCTTTCTTCTCATTAATATTCCTTTCTTTTCCTCTTTCTTTTTTCCTCTTGTTTCTCTTCTTTCTCCCTATTATCTTGGTATCCTTCCATCATCACATCGTACGACAGAAATCTACTATAATAATACTCTTGTGTTTTTCTCCGTCACAACATATGAATGAGAAAGGAAGGGGTGATAGATGAATAAGGAAGGAAGTGGTGAAGGCAAACTTGGTAGTGGGATGATGGAAACTCTACGGCGAGAAAAATCAAACAGCGTTTCAACTCTGAGTATATGTGTTTGTATGTAAAAAGCAGATGTGTGAACGTTTGTGTGTGTGCAATGGAAGTGTGATGGTGAACATTCAACGCTGAAAAGAAAAATCAAACAGTTTTTCAACTCTGTGTGAGTATATGTGTGTATGTGTGTACGTGTACAAGGGAAGTATGTGAATGTTTGTATGTGTGAACCGGCGTTCTTTCAGTAATAAACGACGATCGATGTTGCATCTCAAACGACTAGATAACATTAACAAGTGTATTAATTTGATTCATCATTCATAATTATATATAAGATATTACAATTAGCCGTCATTTTTGACGCCATGGGGCCAGCTGCTAGAATATATTAGAAATGAATTGTGATACTGGAAATAATGGTACAACTGAGAATCTCATAGGTAACCAGAGGATCCTAAATAGACCAAAAATTTTGGGAAAAGGGAACTCTACAAAATTCCACTGTTCCAAATTTAGAATGAATAAGAGAAAAAGAAAAAAAACATGAATGAAAAATAATGAAGAAGAAATAAAGAAAAATCAAGAGGGAAAGAGTTTAGGAGAAAGAAGCAACGAAATAAATACAAAGAGGAAAAAAATGAGATAGAGAAAAAAATGGCTGAAGACGGTTGTGTGAGAATGTTACGAAACGAAGTGAGATGAAGTTTGAGATTTGAAGTAAAAAAAATTAAATAAACACTACAGCCAAATATTTAGACATACTATTTCAACCTTATTTTTTATTTTTTTATCTTAATTTTAAACAGGGCTGTGGGTTTTTTTTTTTTTTTATAATTCTTTAAATAATATTTTTTTAAATTTTTATTTCTTTTTAGACTTGAAAACTTTTTTTATTAACTACTTTGACTTTAGTTTACTTTTACGTTTTCTGTGTGTTTTGAAGATGGAGTAAGACAAGGATTGTAAACGTTTGTTAAATAAGAAGAAAGAAATGAATGTTTGTGGAGAGAACAGTATGTTTGTGTAGAAATTTTGTAGGTTAGAAACTAAATGTATTTAAATTTTGACGACATCAGAGATGGATAAAGGGCAACGGGGTTAAAGAAATCAGGAGTAAAGTTGAGTGATTTAGATAAACGACTAGGTTAATAGAGCAGCATATATTTAGAATTTATTTAATATCATGCTCTTTTTAGGTTTATTTTATTGTTTTTGCTTTTTGGTAATGGCATTTTCAATTTCTTCTGACATAAGATTCGGTTGCAAACAGTTTGAAAACATTTTACTGCCTAAGAGTGGAATGGCAAACTAAACAGTCTTAAAGGAGACGCTATGTATGATAAAGTATGAACGCTATGAAAAAGTATTATAGGTATCTCTTTCGCGTTCTCTCTCTCTCTCTCTCTCTCTTTATATGTGTGTGTACGTGTGTGTGTGAGCGCGCACGCGTGCGTGTACACACATAAGTATATGTATATATATATATA
>NC_068985.1:109863391-109866079 GCF_001194135.2 Octopus bimaculoides
TATATATCTGTGACAGACCATGTCTGTCTTTGGCTGGCCTCAAATCTCACCTGCGAACCCATGGAAAACAAACTTCAACCAGCTATTCTGATTATATGTCTGTGCACACTTTTGAATGTGGTGTGTGCCAGAGGACTTGCAAATCCAATGAGGGTCTTAAAAGACATGTTAGGATCCACAATGAGCAGAACTTACCTGCAGGTATTGGTAGTACAAATCAGAGGTGCAATCTTTGTGGGTGTTTTTTCAAAACATTGTCTGGTTTAAAAAGCCACATCAGACGCCATGAAAGGGCTAAGGTGTAGGTGCAGGAGGTGGTCAAACTCTGTGTAAGGAGTAGACAACCACCATATATATATATATATATATATATATATATATACTTGTATGCAAGTATATACATATGTGTGTGTCTATGCAACTCTGGGCTTCATCTGTAGATGCAAAGAGTATTTAGGTAAGTTACTACTCTAAAGATCGTGAGTATATGCAGACGAAACTCAGAGTAGCAAGTAACCGACTCGACAAAAATGAAATAAATAATTATTAATCTCGACTACGCTATCGAGTACTCTTTTTCCACCCTCAACGGATATATATGCATATGTATTTTGATTTCAAATTTTGGCACAAGACAAACAATTTCTGAGGATGGGGCAAGTCAATTATATTGACCCCAAGGCTCAACTGGTAGATATTGTGTCGACCCCGATAGAATGAAACGCGAGGTCGACCCTAAGCATTTTCTTAGCGTTGTAACAATCCTGCTTCCTCACCGCCTTAATGGAGAGGGTAGTACTAATAAATGAATGACATATCTATATATATATGTATGTATGTATGTATGTATGTATGTATGTAAATGTATTTCCTCCCGGTACTTTCCTAACAACAAGGTCTGATAGACGAACAGTGAAATAACATGACCTTTATGCAAGTCTGAGAAAGTGCCTCTCCAATGCCTAAAACCGCAAATATTGCGTAATATTTTTTTTTAGAATTTTCTCGTAAACAGCTGTTGCAAATGGAGATGGTACGGAAACATGTGTAACTTATAATTAACGATGTATTAAAATATTTTTCTTTGTCTTCTTTTCATTGGTGTGTGTGTGTGTGTGTGTGTGTGTGTGTGTGTGTGTGTGTGTGTGTGTGTGTGTGTGTAGTGGATATCTCTGAACTGATGCACGTAATCCAGTGACTTATTCACGGATACTTTCGATTTAGTGTGTTCTTCGTGTGCGTCATTATTGTCATTGTTATCAAAGAAACCCTTTATCTGCACCTGGTGAGAATACCTACCTTTGCGTTTATGCCTTTGCCTATAAGAATGTGATTGCCTAACAATTTGGTGTACAGATTCGTTTAGCCATATGTGCGTGTACACGCGCATATCGCTAAAACATACATACAGGTAGACAGACAGAGAAACAGACAAACAAACAGACGGACAAGCTGACAGACAGATAGACAGATAGATAGATTGATAGATAGATAAGCAGACAGGCAGATGGGGCAGATAGATACAAAAGTATTTCCAGATGTGATCAAATATGTAAAAAAAAAATACATTGGAATTTTTTTAAAAACATCTCAAAACAAACGACCGAAATAAAAATCCGCTAATTGGTGTAATATAAATAGAAAACAATTAGTATAGAAATTAGAGGTGGATGACAAAAAGAAAATCAATGTTTGAATTCAAAGTTTGATTTCAACTATTTCTAGTTTTACAAAAATTAATTTGATGCAAGAAGTCTTTTGTATTTTTGGAATTATTTTTCCTTCATGTGACTTTAGTTACAAAATATTTGTATCGCAGGAATTTCCTTTTTTTCTGCTACTTCTCATTTTCCATCTTTTTTTCTGTCTTTCTCTTTCTCGTTTCTTCCATTTTCTAATTCCTTATCTTTTACTCCCTATGCTCTGAACTATTTATTTTTAGGCTTACAAACACTTACACACACATACACACACACACAAACAAACAAACAAACAAACACACACACATAGACACAGACAAACAAATACACACGTCCACGCTCGCGTGCACGTACGCACGTTCGTATATGGTAAGAGGTTTAGCATGAATCAAAAAAGAATACAGTATACAAACACAGAAAGGAGCGTGTGTAATAGTGTAATGTATATACATGTGTGTGTGCGTGTATGTGTGTGTGCTCGCACTCGTGTGTGTAAGAGAGTATATGTGAAAGTATATGTATGCATTCACATACATATATGTACCTATACGTACATACACTTGTCAATCTGTAACTATCCCATAGAGTATATGAACAGACGACCACATAGGCAAATAGAGACTGAAACACATGGCCACATATACACACACACTTGTCCACACATGTGAAGATGTGCTCCCATACATACAAACATGGTACATAGCAGCAAAACACACACACACACACACACACACACACACACACACACTCAGACATGCACACACAAGGAGACAGAGGTACATACATACATACATGCAAACACACACATACATACATATATACATACACACACATACATACATATATACATATGCACACACACACACAGACATACATACACACATGCACACATACATGCATGCATACATACACACACACTGAGACACACACATGTACAAAAGCAAACAAAAGCAAAAACAGAACACAGCATAAATTAACGGACAGAGTC
>NC_068985.1:109866711-109872001 GCF_001194135.2 Octopus bimaculoides
AAATATTTGCTGATCCCTTAATTATGTTTATAAATATATATGAGTTTTTAAATAAGCTCTCCACCAATAATGGTGCTTTCATACCGATGGGCTTGGTAAAAATTATTAATTGTTAATTGATTTATTAATTAATAAATTGATAATCCTTTACCCTTTTAATTTGTAATATATATATATATATATATAAAGGCGGTGCTCCAGCATGGCCACAGTCAAAAGACTGAAACAAGTAAAAGAATAAAAGAATAAAAGAATATATACATATAGATAGATAGATAGATAGATAGATAGATAGATAGATAGATAGATAGATACTCAACGAGCTTCTTTTCAGTTTCCGCCTACCAAATCTGCTCTCAAGGGTTTGGTCCGCCCGAGGCTATAGTAGATGACACTTACCCAAGGTAGCTCACAATGGGACTAAACCCAGAACCATGTTATTGAGAAGTAAGCTTCTTACCGCACAGTGACGCCTGCGCCTATATATGTATATGCTTGTATAAGTATATATATATATATACGCGCGTTTGTGTGCATACTTGCGTTTGTAAGTGTGTGTGTGTGTGCGCGCGCGTGTGCGTCTGTGCGTGTGTGTGTGTTTGTTTGTGTGTGTGTGTGCGTGTGTGTGTGTGTCTGTGTGTGATTATTCTTTATGCATACGTATGTATGCCGAGAGCACCTATATGATGGTTGGTATATGTTCAGCCCCGGACACTGAAATGGATCACCACCTAAATACTTTTTTAGATATGGCTATATGCTTAAGAAGTTCGCCTTGCAACCACCAGGTTTCACATTCATTTCCACAGTGAGCTGTCTAAGACAAGTGTCTTCTACTATAATCCTGGCGTATTTTGTTTGCCAGTGAAAAATGTAATGATGTGTTTGTTGGATATTTATAAGTACGGGCTGCCATAGTTCAATGATTTTTTTTTTTCTTATCATCTAATCCATGGTATTTTTGGCTTGTATTTCGTCGCTTCTTTCGTGTCTTCAAGATATTACTTCGCTAAATGTCGTCTGGTTCATGTGGAAGTTTAGGAACGAATTACTCTTCTCTTGAAACATTTCATTAAAACATAAACGCTTATAATCTTCTCTCGTTTCTCTCGTGATCAAGGCAGCTGAGATATGTGGACATTCAGCTTTACTCAGAGCTGACAAGAGCTCGCCTTAGTTAAAGCTAATTTATTATGGCACTCTTATCATGAATGCTGCTATACTCTCTGGCAGCTGCGATATGTGAGGAGGAAACCTTAATCAGATCTGACAATTGTTGGCCTTAGTTAAAGCTCGTCTATTATCGTAGGTGATGCCATGGTTCCTGCAAGCAAATGTCATATTGACCAAACTCATGTTTGCATCATATTATTTGTATCCTGTTATCAGTTTTGGGAATAAAATTACAATCAGCAATATTCCTGTTACGTTCATCAAATGTTGCTTGCTTGTGTAATTGTTTTCTTGCGAAGTAGCTTAACTAAGAATAGGGCTGATCCCAATATAGGTTCATTTTATTTATGTAGCCAACAACGATATCGTAGTTAAATGTATATGGTTGGTGTTATTTAACCCCGTTATTACTGATCCCACAGGTATATGATCAAAGATGTTTCTATCAACGAAATTCTTGTTGCAGGTTAGCGTTTATCGGTAAATATTATCTATTAATGTAGCTTCTCCCTGTTTGCCAAGAGACTAAAGTAAGATACAAGGAAATTTTGGTTGCTATTTCTAGGAGACAAAATGGTCATCTAGAAACATTTTTATTGTCTTACAATGAGATGATTACGACTATGAATATGGAAAGCAAAACTTTTTAAAAATCAAACTGAAATCGTTTATTTTCTCCATCTCCGCTTCGTAAAGAAGCTTTTATTTTTATGTCCTATTTGTTTACAGAAACAACAATGTTTCACGTAAGACAGATGCTTATTTCTACTGAATAATAAATGTATATGTTGTAAGATGTGTCGTACAATTTTCTTCGTGCGCATATGGCTACACATATAGCAGCAAATCATTTAACCGAGATATCCATCAATATGTAAAACTATGGCTGAAATGAGATCCAGCTAAATCAAAACGACCACAATTCTGTCGAATTTGGATAATCCCTCTGAGATTTATAACTACAGAACTCATAATAATGCTACAGCTTCATATAGTTTTCAGACAACAATGATGACGTATCGGATTCACCTCATTGGCTATATGAACCTCTTTTGCGCAAAACGTTGGAAATTCTTCTGAAGAATCACAACAGATTAGTACGGCCTCTGCTAATAACAAATTCCTCCGAAGTCTTTCATTATTGTTTCTTTTATTTGTAAAAGGAAATCTTTCTCGAAATATCATAGAATCATTAAACAACTTATGTAACGTAATACAATATGCTTCTGTTTTGCTTTCATTTTGTTGCCTAAATTCTCTCTTGCATTATTTTAAGTGGTTTTTTCCCAAGTATTTTATATCTTTTAAACGTAAAATTATCTGCCACATCTAATCGTGCATAAATAAAGTCACACTTGGAGAATCTATAATCTATGAATGACTGCATAATGTTAAAAATATACGAAACTAAAACAGTTAATATATTAGGTAGATTTAATCAAGTTAGTCACATCTAAAAAATACCTGGCTTTGGTATCGGATAAGAGAGAAGACAACTCTCAACTGTAATGATTTATTCATATTTTGGTAAAAATAAAAGGCCGAAAGAAAGCTATTTAAAGAGAAATAATGTATAATAATTCCAGAGATTTAGTTTAAGCGAATCCAAAGCTCCGGTCTTTTGCAACAAGAGAAGTCAAACAAAATACTTCTTTATAAGCACTTTGAAAGAATAATTTGAAAACGATTTAATAAATACAAAGAGAAGTGTGGATAAAGAAAAAAGTCATACAAATTTAATATCAGACGATATTTTTATTATTATTATTATTATTATTTTTATTATTATTATTATTATTATAATCATTATCACCATCATTATTGTCATCACCATCATCATCATCACTGCCATCCTCTGCATTATCGTCATCACTTCGTGTAACAATGTACTTGGGAGACTTTAAAGTGAAAATATCATGCAAACAATATGTGAGTTTCTGTGTCTGTGCCTGGTTCATATATATATATATATTCACAACTCGATTCACATTTGTCAGTGTTCTGTTTCAGCCACTTCTAGGCGATCTTAACTCTTGAAGTGGAATCTGGAATGAGATATAAATTCTTCGTCTAAAACAACATATATTTTAAAGGAGAAAGAATACATTATATGGCGAGATATCGTAGGCGTAAAATTATTAGAATTAATTCTTAAATTTCCAGCAATTATTCAACTGCACTGTCGACCATTTCTTCGACTTGCGCTCACTCATGACGCCATTATCCTTTTATGTTTGGTACAAGATAAATGCAGCCAGTGACGTCATTGTGAGAGTCAAAGGAATACATGAAGCATTCTAGAATGTCTTTGATAAACTTTGGCCTTCCCACATTGCTGCGTTGATTTAAGCAATTATGTACGAACACCGCTCTGTATCTCTCTCTCTCCCTCTCTCTCCCCACCTCTCTCTTTCTCTTACTTTCACTGCTCCAGCTTAAATATATATGCATATCTCTCTCTATGTAACACTCTTTATCTGCTTGTCCTTCCTATTACCATCTCTCTCTCTCTCTCTCTCTCTCTCTCTCTCTCTCTCTCTCTCTTTATGTATATATATATATATATATATATATATATACACATATATATTTGTGTGTGTGTATGCATGTCTTTATGTGTGCGCATGTGAATGTGTGCGTATATCTATATATATAAGCATGAAACTAATGTGCTTGTATATATATATATATATATATACACACATATGTACATATATATATACGTATACAAACATATATATATATATATATATTTATATATGTACATAATTCATATATATGCTATATACATACATATAGAGGTGAGGGTATGTGTCTGTCTGTGTGTACACACACACATATAGCAGATGGCCTGCCATCGATGGAGCCTTTGAATCATCTGTTGTTATTTGAGATGTATTCATCGGTCAAAAGCATAACTTTATGAGAAAAACATCTCCGGGATGCTTAAACGACCTCTTTACGTTATCTCTCAATAAACAAAGCTATAGTGTACAAATTCTGACCTACTAGGCTTTTATGTGGCACTGTATTCTGTAACTGATGCACAGTATAGCTAGAAAGGAAAAATAGCTTAGGTTACACGTGTACCATTTGATGTACAAAAAAATCACCAAAGTATTACAGTGTATTTCGTGCATATATTTTTATTATTATTTATATAATAAAAATCAACTGCAGGTTTACATATATATATGTATGTGTGTGTGTGTGTGTGTATGTGCAAATGTGTATGCATATACATTCATATATTATGTATATACATATATATATACGCGTGTATTATATATATATATATATATATATATATATATACACACGAATACATGCATGTCTGCATATATATATATATGTATATATATATATATACATATATATATAATATACATATATATACATATATATATATATATATATATATATATACACACGAATACATGCATGTCTGCATATATATATATATGTATATATATATATATACATATATACATACATATATATTAGTCAATGAAATTCCAAAACACTCTGATTTTTATCTGTCTATTTTTGTATTTTTATAACTACAATATTGTATATTACAAAAACACGTTTACTTTTATGTATTCCGCAATCTTCAGTTTTATGTAGTTTCAGTATTATTCGACAGTTGTGTGTCAATTATGAAGCATGCCAAATTTATTTTTAGAAATGATGACATTTGAGAAATCGTTTTGTGTTTTGGTTGTAGGGATAAAAAATAAATTTGGCATTATTTCTAAGAACAGCCAAACACCTACTGGGGTTTAAAAATCTTATCCCTACAACCAAAACAAAACAATTTCTCATATATATTTAATCCTTTATATTGAACACTCAGTATTTCATCTATTCAATAAGACATATTCCATATATTCAATAAGACATATTCCATATATTCAATAAGACATTCAATACTTTATTTCATTGTACCATCCATTTTTATTTTATATTACATATTGTATATTCCATATTCTATATCCCACATTGGTTTTGCAGGAATATAAATAAAACATAAAAAACAGACAGTGTTGGAACTCTTTTAAACAAAATAATATATTCCTCTATACACAATCATACAAAACCCCTTTTTTTGTATTTA
>NC_068985.1:109873305-109878550 GCF_001194135.2 Octopus bimaculoides
ATATATATATATATATATATATATATACGCGTAGTTATGTAGTTTAACACGAAACACTTCACCCACTCATTTTATCCAGAGCATCATTTTCCCACCATCTTCAAATATGCCGCAAGCAATGGATTTTTTTATAAACATAGACCTACAGATGCTCAACCTGACCTTCTGCTGAACCAATATCACCAATCTAACTTTAGAGCTAGTTAAATGAAAATCTGAAATTATTAATAAGATAATTAGTGCAAATATGACATACTGTAGACACATTGTCGACTGATAGTGAGTATTTTCGTACCATCCAACACGGTTAAGCATTATTCTAAGACCGGAAGTAACAACTAGTGCACTGTCTGATATGTAAAGAAATATTTTGTTATGGAGATGTCTGAGAATCGATGTGGTCAAGAAGCGACACGAGCGGATAGTCAATCATAAAAGACGTCTCTGTTGCTAGTATTATCGCTCTTGCTAAGTAGGCGAGCTAGCAGAATCGTTAGCAACGCCGGAAAAAAATTACTTAGCGGCATTTCGTCCGTCTCTGCTTTTTTTAGTTTAAATTTAGCCGAGGTCGACTTTACCTTTCATCCTTCCTGGGTCGGTAAAATAAGTACCAGTTGAGCACTGGAACCGATGTAATCGACTTACCCATCACCCCAAATTTCAGGCCGTGTGCCCATAGTAGAAATGAATATTGTTTCCCTTGCAAAGGAGAATCGTCAACACGTCGGAAAAAATGCTTAGCAGCATTTCTTCCTATTTTACGTTCTGATTTCAAATGCTGCCGAGTTCGACTCTGGTCTTCGTCTTTTCGGGATCGATAAAATAAGTATCAGTTAAGCACCGGGGTCGAAGTAATCAATTGAAGTTACCTCGAAGTTACTGACCTTGTGCCAAAAATTAAGCCGAATATTATTGCTTTTGTTCTTCGTCCTGCCACTATTGTTTTTCCTTATGTGGCCGATCTATAATACTTGTTTAGGTTAATCATCTTTAAAAGAAAAATTGCAATAGCACATTTTATCAGCTAAGGACAGCCGAAGCTTCTTTGAAGACCTCCTATTTTTCAGACCGACTGGAATGTCAAAAGAACTTTTCGATCAGTAATATTTTTCTACTATAAGTACAAGGCCAGAAATTTGGGGGAACGGAACAAGTCGTTTACTTCAGTCAACTGAAAGGATGAAAGGGTGAAAAGGCAAAGTCGACCTCGTCGAAATTTGAACTGAAAACATAAAAACGGACAAAATACCTCTAAGCATTTTGTTCGGAATACTAACGATCGTGTCGGATCGCCGGCCTTCAATCTATAAAGAATGGTTACAATAATGATACCTACTTGTGATGTGAAGAATTTCTCTCAATGACCCGGGTATTTTCGATTGTTTTATGGTTTTCACCACAAATGCAAACCAATACCGTTCAGCTGGAAAGCAACCAAACAAAATTTCAGAATTTTCTTTATACATAAATTTTCACTTATTTAAATTCAAATACATTTTAAAACCATTTCCGAAAGATAATCAAGTTTACTGACTGAATATTTCACATTGTTCCTTAAAAATTACTCGTTAATTTGTTCTTGTATATATATATATATTGCAGATGCCATTCCGTATGCAGTTTGCAGTCACTTCATTTTTAAAACGTCGATCAGTTCACCAAAGTCTGCTAATAACGAATATATACCTAGCCTGCCAGCTGTTTGTGACATCTGTGATTTGTGAATAACTGCTTTAAATATTAGTGGAGCTTAAATTTGTCTAAGCATGCAGTTGATAGTGAATGCTTGCTACTTATGACAGTCAAATAAGCAGAAATCTATATTTAAAAATTTCACTGAGCACTTTTCGTTTACGACTGATACTTCTGTAATTTTTAGCTCTGTACATCTAGACTAGAAACTTTCACAGGACGACAACTCAAGTTTTGTGGCTTTCTTACACTGTATCCATATTAATTAAGATATACAGAATGTTATTTTAAACTAACACTGCTTCCATTGTTAACAACGAAATTTTATCTTGCCATCCGGCCATTTGCGACACCGGTAATTTGTGAATCACAGATTTACTGTATCAGGGGAGGCTAAATTTGTCAAAGCATGCCGTTGAAAGTGGATAAAATACTTGTTACTGATGACACTTAAAGAAGCAAATACTTGAATTGAGTAATTCCAGCGACACTGCTGAATATTTCCGTCTACTACTAATATTCTTCTGTGCTTTTTAGCACTATACGTCTATGCGAGATACTTTCTCAAGACGAAAACCAGCTTTCCGCGTTAAGTAAGATATACAGAATGCTATCGTGCACAAATTTCCAAACTCCAGATAGTAACTTGTTTGTCGTAAAATGTTAGATAACCTCTAAGGCATTGACCCAAATATAAAAAGCGTTTTAGAAAAAATAACTCGTTAGTTGAATAAGAACTTATATTTCGTTGGTCAGTTCACTGGTATTCTCAGGACAGTTGCATTTTGATAAGGTAAACAAATACCAAACAGTATACGACAAAGCGTCCAGCAAAAGAGGCGACTGTTTAGCAATGAAGAAGGCACGAGATTATAATGGATTACCAAGAGTAAGTGACCGCAAGGATAAAAGAAAGAAGCGTTGAGTAAACCAGTTGGCCTCATCTGAACTCATATATGTGTACACAGATGTACACATATATAAGTATATATATATATATATATATATATATATGCTTTGGACAGATTTCTGGTAACAAAATGCCTATAAAAATAAGTACATACGTATATACATACACTCTTTCACACCATACGCATATATGTGCGCGCACACACACACACACACACAGTAACTGATGTAACTTACGTCCATAAACACATTTGATGGATGCTTCATTCCAGACTGTCTTGTCCGGACACTGCATAAGAAACAAAAGTCCGTGACTGCACTGGTAGAACTGTGAGATCGATTGAAACTTCGGGTAGTAACTGTTCGGTTGGCAGGGTATACACTGAGTGTTGTTAGTGTCAAATACACACAAGGGTGTGGCTGTGAGATGAAAAGAAAAGAAAATGAAATTGATGAAATATTTCCGTATTTTCCGACATACAAATCGACGTAGAACATAGGTACTATGTAAATATTCGTTCAAATATTGTCACTATCTTTCCAAACCATATTGCATTTCACATGGAATTTTGGATTCCTAGGAGCTGTCTTTGGTCTGTAAGTCGACTTCCCTCGTTTGGCTTTAAATTTTGTTTTGAAAAAGTTGCTTTGTATGCCGGAAAATAAGATAATCTGTTTTGTTATGACATGTGTTATGGAAAGGCTTACACTGAAAGGCTTACATTGAAGTTTATGAACTTAGGAGTAATAAAGACCGAGGTTGAACTTATTGAATTTTAGTTTATAAATAAAAGGCTCACAAATTTTGCAAATAAATGTTCTGGTGATATACAGCTATTGCCCCACTATCAATTCTAGATAGAGAAAACTTGTATAATACAGTATAAGCTATGGGTTATTATTCGACTGTTATTGCTAAATAATCATAATGTTGCATAGCAATCTCTTGGTTGGTTTCATTCTTCATTATCCTGAAAATCTTCCTCGGATATTAAAATTGCTTCAGTGTACTATATGTTGCAGTTATCATCTCTCTATTTTATTTTATCGATCTATTCAGATCATTTTAATCCTTGGTACAAACAGATGAATATGCTGCGCTTGCGGATAGTTAAATGTGTTATATAGATGCTGACGATGATTGCAACAAGAGCCGAAACTTATATAAAACTGTGTTTTTCTTTTACTGTTCACGAACATATTGTAAATGCATTGTTTATACTAGGCGTAACATGCCGTGTTCGTTAATATATCTATAGATATGTTCAACAGTACATGAGAGTAATAGAATGAAACACTATGAATACAGTAATTTAATATTAAATCTCGTTGCGAAGGAAGTGTAAAATATGTATTGGGTTGTCCGGAAAGTTCGTGCTGATTTATAGTAGCTTACCTTTCGACTTATTTGCCATGGAACCACCTAAATTCTGGAAAGAGGGTATTTTCAATTTAAAGGAAAGATGGAGACGCATTGTGCAACAAAATAGTTCATATTTGGTTGATTAAAAATGTATTGGCAAGTATTTATTGACCTTTCTCTTTCTTTTTAAAATCGGCACCAACTTTCTGGACAACCCGATAAATATGCCTATCGACTTAGTTTAGCCACTAATATCTGTAGGTTTATAAGCAATATGTTCGCGGATAGTTAAGGAGGGTGCACAGCTGCTGTTGGAACTCCAAACAGAGGTGAAATGTGCAGCATCAAAAGATGTCCTTTCTTCTTCTATGCATGCGTATTGTGTATATAGATGTAATGTTCAAAATAAATTTCAACATGCAATGTTGGCTAATAAGCCTATAGAAATGTTCTATAGTAAATTATAGTAGTGAAACGAAAAACTGATAACACAACAACAATTATAATTTCACATAAAATACGCTGAAATGTGTTTAGAAATTGTTATTTGTAATTCAATTTAACGCGTGAAAGAGTTAAGCTTTACGAAATTTAATTTAACCAGTGAAAAAGTTATGCTTTCTGATATTTATCCTTAAATCATTTACATACTATAAAACCAAACCACGTCTACACTAACATATTCGTTTTCTTTCGGGTTTTTTTTATGTATGTATGTATGTATGTATGTATGTATGTATGTATGTATAGAAAATAATGTTACCTACTTGTTGGATCAATTGGTTCATAGATAGAGAGAGGTCTTTGAGAAAAAGTCATGTTGTAGACACCTGCAGGAGAAAAGCGGCTTACATTTATATAGTACATGCATTTACATTGATATATACTCAGAAATATAAAAATGTATGTGCGTATATGTGCGTGCGTGTGTGTGTGTGTGTTTATTATACAACCCTTTATCTCTTGTTTCAATCATTGGACTGCTACCATGCTGAGGCATCACAGAGTGAAGTCCTTGGTCGAACAAATGGATGCCAATACTTTTTTTTTAAAGTCTGGTGATTATTCAATCAAATAGGTTTTGCCGAAACGCCAAGTTACGGTAACATGAACAAACTAACATCGTTTGTCAAGTGGTGCCTGGAGACATGCACAA
This sequence comes from Octopus bimaculoides, assembly GCF_001194135.2. NCBI lineage: Eukaryota > Metazoa > Mollusca > Cephalopoda > Octopoda > Octopodidae > Octopus > Octopus bimaculoides. The sequence continues at coordinate 109,878,426 of NC_068985.1, forward strand.
ACAAGAGGACACACACGCATGCACGCACACACACACTAATACACACACATACACAAACACATACATATGCATACATTTATATATGTGTGTGTATGTATATATACAAATATATATATATATATATA
>NC_068985.1:109879038-109881125 GCF_001194135.2 Octopus bimaculoides
AGATAGATAGATAGATAGATAGATAGATAGATAGATAGATAGATAGATAGATAGATAGATAGATAGATAGATAGATAGATAGATAGATAGATAGATAAGGAGAGACAGAGACAGGGAGAAAATATATTTTGAATATATTTTATAACTGACTGCGTATATTCAATATACGTGTATATTGCATTGGCTGGTTCTGATTCATGATTGTAGTAGCAGTAGTAGTAGTAGTAGTAGTAGTAGTAGTAGTAGTAGTAGTAGTAGTAATAGTAGTAGTAGTAGTAGTAGTAGTAGTAGTAGTAGTAGTATTTGATGTTGTTGTTGTTGCTTTTGTTGTAGTAGCAGCAACAAGATGTGACTACAATCTGATACTCCTGGCAGCCAGCGAATAAATTAAGTTGAAACTTACCTTTGTGCACACACTGAGCTGCCATTTGATGCCACCACATCCCATCCGGACATAGTTTTGGCTGGAGTACGCCTTCAACGCATTTATAGTAGAGGTCCTGTCTGAATGGGTGACTGTAAGTAATACCCACAGTACAATGTTGGCACCCTGCTTCCTGGTGATCGAACAAACACATTTTTGACACTGGAAAAGAGACAACTTCGACTCAAAATCTTTGAAATAAAAATCGAACGGCATTATCGTCATCACCTTCACAATAACATTATAACATAGCTCCATAAATGAATCATACAATCATCTCACTCTACCGCCACAAACATTTTATACAACTACTATCAACACAATATCTTGACACCGCCACCATCACTACAACACTGCGCCGCTACAGGAAAATAGTCTGTCACTACGTACTAGGAACGAGAATAGCATTACACATCTTGCTACGAGGTAGCAACTAAATTTTCCATAGGTCTGGCTGTGTGGTTAGATGTTTGCTTCTCAACTGCATGGTTCCGGGTTCCGGCTTACTGCGTAGCACTTTGGGCGTGTCTCTTTCACTATAGCCCAGTGCTGATCAAAGCCTTATAAATAGATGCGGTAGATAGGTACACAGAAATTGAAAGAGGCCCGCCGTATATATATATGTGTGTGTGTGTGTGTATGTATGTATGTATGTATTATGTACATTCCTCTCTGTGTGTGTGCGTGGTCATGTATTTGTCTTTTCCTCCCATCACCACTTGACAACTGTTTTTTGTTCGTTGCGTCTCTGTAATCTTGCAGTGTTCAGCAACGTACATCCGCTATAATAAGTAGCAGGCTTTTAAAAAATATATACTGGGAGTGCGGGGCGGGGGCAATCGTACAGCTAAAACCCTGCGAGGCGATGCTCCAGCATGGCCGCAGCCCAATGAGTCAAACAAGTAAAAGAGAAAAGATATCATCTTGACAAGGGAGATAAACAATAGAAAATTTACTCTTAGATGTGCAGTAACTGAGACAAGGGAGGGACGTTTAGAGTTAAACAGCTTTTGTTTCATAGACCTGTTTAGTTAGAGTAGACTCGAGGCTGAACAACATCGTTAACAACAACAACTATAAACACACCGACATCATCACAAAATCATTCCACCATAAGTTATTAAGCAAAAATCAATAACAAAATATTTTTTATATTTACTTACGGTCAACGTGTCCAGCCGGTATCTGTGGCCACCTAGGGGTCAAGAACTGAAGAGGAATATTATTGGCCAGGGCAGCATCTATGAAAGAAAATCACACGAATATTTTTATTTCTTTATTGCTCACAGGGGGCTAAACATAGAGGAGACAAACAAGGACAGACAAATTTGATTAAGTCGATTACATCGATCCCAGTGCGTAACTGGTACTTATTTGATCGACCCCGAAACGATGAAAGGCAAAGTCGACCTCGGCGAAAGCACATATAAACATGCGCATGAATGCACACACACACACACACACACACACACACACACACACACAAACACATACACACAACACACGCACGCACACATATAGGATGAGCATCTCTCAGTTTCCTTCTACCAAATCCACTGGTAGACGGATTTAATAGTAGCAGAAACTCCCCGAAGGCGTCACGCAGTGGGATTGAACGCGGAACTATGTGGCTGGAACACAAGCTTCCTATACACATATATAT
>NC_068985.1:109881538-109883364 GCF_001194135.2 Octopus bimaculoides
TATATATATATATATATGTATATGTATATACAGATTATCATATGCACGCAAATATTATGTATATTTATGCACATACATGTGCATATGCATATGCATATATGTGCATATATGTATGTACATATACATAGACATGCATATATACATACATTATATATGTATTCATTATAAATACAGTGTACATATAAACACATGAGATGGCCATAGTAGGACATCTAACCCGCTAGAAGGAGTAGCTAAAATCCAGACTCCTAATAGTGGTTTGGATTTTAACTACTCCTTCTAGCGGGTTTGATGTCCTATTATGTCCTCTTCTGTGTTTAAACGTACACTGTATTTATAATGAATAATATATAGTCTATTGACTAGTTTTTCTACACGCTAGGCCACTGGTGGTAAAAAAAAATTATGAATAATCTTTTACTACCCTGAAATTTATTAATACATTATATCTATATCTATATATATATATATATATATATATATTAAAGTGACACTTTATGTAAACACGAGGTTTTCAAGCTACAAGTGGAAATGGCATGTAAAGACATTGAGAAAGGTCAATTTAACCAGAACAATTCAACAAAAGCTACAGACAATAAGACATTAAACATCCGTTGACAAACGTTGGAAACCACTATCATAGAAGAAATAGTGTTTTTATTCAATTCCGATAAAGCAGTCAATCAGTCTCTGACATGATTAGTGATATCTTTGTTGAGATCATCACCTCTATCGTTATATTTCGCTGGCGCTGACATATGATACTTATATAATTTATGTAGGCGGAGGCGCGGTTGTGTGGTAAGAAGCTTTCCTAATAGTATGATACCTGTTTCAGTCCCACTGCGTGACTCGTTTGTGCCTTGGGTGTGTTGCTTCCATTATAACAGTGCGCCGACGAAAGCCTTGTGAGCAGATTTGGCAGACAGAGACTAAATGAAACCCGTCGTGTGTATATATATATATATATATATATATATGTGTGTGTGTGTGTGTGTGTGTGTGTGTGTGTGTGTGTGTGTGTGTGTGTGTGTGTTTGTGTGTGTGTGTGTGCTAGTGTTGTGTCTGTGAGCGCGCGTATGTTTATTATGGTGTTAACCTCCCCGTCGCTTGACCATAGTTGTTGATTTAAGTTCCCGTAACTTAGTGGTTCGGCATAAGAGACCGATAATCTAGGTACTAGGTTTTAAAAATATGAAATAATTATTGAGGTAGATTCGTTCGACTAAAACCGTTCAAGGCAGTGTCCCAGTATGGCCGCAAGCCATTGACCTGAACAAGTAAAAACAAAGAAGATGCTTAAAAAAGGACTATAATTCATTTTATTCAGCACAAGGTCTGTGGATGTTGTAGTACCTTCGTAGTAAGCATCAATGTTCTCTTGCTACACATAAATAATTTGTCTGAATGTATTAAGCACAATTGCAGTTTTTATAAACTTCGTACCAGAATCGAACCGAGCACCTCTACACTTCTTTGTTTCGCAAAGTTTCTCTTCACTACCTACTGCTCTTCCTTCACTTTTGTTATACTCGTCAAAGTGGAGGCGCAATGGCCCAGTGGTTAGGGCATCGGACTCGCAGTCATAAGATCGCGGTTTCGATTCCCAGACTGGGCGTTCTGAGTGTTTATTGAGCGAAAACACCTAAAGCTCCACGAGGCTCCGACAGGGGCTGGTAGTGAACCATGCTGTACTCTTTCATCACAACTTTCTCTCACTCTTACTTCCTGTTTCTGTTGTACCTGTATTTCAAAGGGCCAGCCTTGTCACACTGTGTCACGATGAATATCCCCGAGAACTACGTTAAGGGTACACGTGTCTGTGG
>NC_068985.1:109883374-109888135 GCF_001194135.2 Octopus bimaculoides
GATGAATATCCCCGAGAACTACGTTAAGGGTACACGTGTCTGTGGAGTGCTCAGCCACTTGCACGTTAATTTCACGAGCAGGCTGTTCCGTTGATCGGATCAACTGGAACCCTCGACGTCATAAGCGACGGAGTGCCAACAACATCAACTCTTCAAAACCTGTGCTATATATAGATTATCTATTTAAAAGCATTAAAGTCATTTGCAGTCTCTTCACCATCGTTCCACACTCGAACCCATCTCATCTATTTATCTCTGTCTCGCAGATGTCCTGCCCGCTCTAAACTGCCTTTTCTCCTTTTCATAGGAGTGCTACCAGCTAAATTCTGGAGGGGCCATAGATGTCACAGTGGAATACAACTACTTTAACTTATTTATTGTCCACCTTAAGGCCCATATTTTTATTCTCCTTCTGGTTCTAGAATTGTAGACATATATCGATGGGTGCACCGGAGTCACCTCCTTCACCCGCGAACCTCTCGCTTTTGTCATTAACTCCTTTTATTCTGTTTTGGAATTTTTATCTACTATTTCTAATATCCCTTCTTAGATATCTTTGTTTCCATTGACACACTCATCTCGCCATCTCCATGTTGTACAAACTTATTTAACCTCAACTTCGATATTGAATTCTCCTGATCCCATTAAATTCGCTGCCCCATTCTGAAAATTCTTATGGCCCCGGGGCCTCTGTAGCCGGAACTTTGACTTTGAATGTTTGGTTCCCACCAAACATTCTACTATTTGCTTAGTTTCCTCAATTCTTTTCTACTCTAGGCACAAGGCCTGAAATTTATCGACCCCGAAAGGATGAAAGGCAAAGTCGACCTCTTAGTTTCCTCCATTAAGACATCAATGTGGTTCGATGTCGGGCCAAAGCTTTTAACTTTTGTTATTAGCTCTTCTGCTATTTTGTTCTGTGTTCACCCACCACCAAACGCATTTCATTCCACCTTGCTTTTCAATAGTTGCCTGATCTCTCCAGCAAACTAGCCTTTCTGTTTGCTTCAATCCGACCCTGACACATTCGGTCTCTTCATATCTCTTTGTAACACCCTTTCTCTCCCTCAGATTCGATCTGTTTTACACCTCCCTCCATCCTTGTCCTACCCAACCTAGAGCGTCAGTTCTTGCATCTGTGTGCGTAGTGTGTGAGTGAGCGTGTCTTCTTGTTTGCTTCTACAGCTTTTGATAACCGGTGTTCGTTTGTTTATGTACCCGTAATTTAGCGGTTAGGAAAAATATCGAAAGAATAAATACAACACTTAGGAAAAATGCTTGGGCCGAGTTCTTCGATAAAATTCTTGAAGGTAGGGCCCCGGCAGGCTGCAGACCAACACCTGGAACAAGTGATAAAATAAACGAATAACAGTTATCGCAATACCAAGTTACGTTACCTTTTTTTATTTCTATGGCAGCCAATCTCCACAGTCGAGTCCCTAAAACATAAAAAAAAAGGGATCAGATTCGCAGCAAATGACAAAGAGTAATAAGAGTTCCAATTCACTGAATGTGGTGGGGTTCTACTAATGAGTAATGGAGATAGCATTATTTAAGTATATAATGGTTTAATAATGAAGGTTGCGGTAGCGTTTGATGGTAATTTGGGTGTCTTGGTCGAAGATGCATTCGTATAGCAGTTGTATTTTAAATTAATAGGACCGCAGTAAAGTAGTTAGAAAGGGTAGTTCCAGTTGCATGAAAATACAGAGGAGAGAGATTTAAAAAAGGAGGGGGAAGAGAGAGAGAGAGAGAGATAGAGAGAGAGAGAGAGAGAGTGGAAGAGAGAGAGAGTGGAAGAGAGAGAGAGTGGACGAGAGAGAGAGTGGAAGAGAGAGAGAGAGAGAGTGGAAGTGAGAGAGAGTGAAAGAGAGAGAGAGAGAGAGAGAGAGAGAGAGAGAGAGAGAGAGAGAGAGAGAGAGAGAGAGAGAGAGAGAGAGTGAAAGAGAGAGAGAGAGAGAGTGAAAGAGAGAGAGAGAGAGTGAAAGAGAGAGAGAGTGAAAGAGAGAGAGAGAGAGTGAAAGTTAGTAGTTACATATACAGACAGACAGACAGAAGACAGACAGACAGACAGACAGACAGACAGACAGATAGATAGATAGATAGATAGATAGATGGATAGATAGATAGATAGATAGATAGATAGATAGATAGATAGATAGATAGATGGGGAATTGTTGAGTGATATGCGTGTATCTGTGTAGTAGTAGCAGATAGAAAGTCATGTGTGCATTTGTGCATTTGTGTGTGTGTGTGTGTGTGTCCATGCGTGTGTATGGAGCACGTGTCCTTCGTTCTTTATGCTCCATGAACCAAACGACTAACATCAACCCTCAACGAAACAAGTTACAGCAAGACAAATTTTGACAAAATCGAAACAATTTCTCCTCTTTTTCTTACGGTCGTAGATACACCTGATTGATTTTCCGTGCCAAATGGTATTGTCCGGGCAGTTCATGAGGAATAGCAGTCCCTGGCTGCACTGGTAGAACTGTGCTTCAGACTGATATTTCGGGTAGTAGCTGCCTTTTTGACAGGGGTAGCACCTCGTGTTGTTCAATTTAAATATACACAGGTTTGTTGCTGTGAAGTAGAAGGCAGTGGAAAGGTTAGATTCATAGATTTTTATAACATCTCTAACTTTCTTTCCCTTTCTCTTTCTTTCTCTCTTTCCCTCACCCTTTCTTTCTCCTTTCCTCTCATTCCCATCTTTTATTTCAGTTTCTCTTTCAACCTTTCTCTTTTTCTCTTTCTTGAGAGTATTCATTCCTTACAATTATATACTCACACATAAATACATGCAAACGTAGAGTATTTGGTTGTTGTTTCTTCTTGCCAGTTAGTTGACCATGTAGGAAGTCGCTTATACACTCGTAGTGTAGACTGCTAATTGTTGCTGCTGGTATTGTTTCACCCTTGGGTGTCCCTAATTCAAGACCCTTTTATCATGATTCTAGGTTTGATCTTTTTCAGACATACTAACACCATATTACCCGACGTACACGTTCTTTTGTTTGTTTGCTTTGAGAAATATTTTGCTGCTACTTTCGTACAGTCACACTTGTAATTAAGCACAGCCATTTTTTATAGAGTGACACAGTTGACAGACATAAACATAGAAACAAATGTAACAATAATGGAGTTGCATGTTCAGCATGCTGTTACTTCACTTCCTTCAATCAACCAATCAAACTCTGATTATCGATTATTGTGATTAACGTTTGTTGTAATCATTGACTGAAGGCGCAGTATGGCCCGATATCTAAAAATTTCGAATCGCAGCCAGGACATCCCTGATCCGATCCAACTGTGTGGAATCTTGCAGAAGTGTCATTTTCTATATCCTCAGGTTGACCCCTACCAGAAATTGTATCCAAGCCCGTCGGGTTGGTGATACGTGTAATTTAAAAGATACGCCATTGTCAGACTTAGTGTCTACCTAATTTCAAATAGCAATAACATTGAAGGTAAAGGAACAACTAATTCAAATGATCAAATAACTCAAGTCTCAACGTCAAACACGGAGACTGACTCCCCCAATTTTGTCTGTTGTAAACACAACCCGCTGAAAATATCGTTCGTTTACTGTGAGTAATGTCAGTTGTAATTGAAGCCTACTGTAATAATTGTCCACCACGACTGTTGTCTGTTATCATCGTCTGCTGTAATTAATATATATTGTAACAATCGTTTGTATAAACATTGTTAGCTGTAGTTAAGTTCTTTTTTAATGTTGTCTTTAACTGCTGTTCTAATTTAATGTCTGTTGGGATTAACTACTGTTTTAACTATCGTCTGTTGCATTTGTCGTTCATTGTTATTATAGTCTGTTGTGATAATAGTGTTTTAATTATTGTCTTCAAAGATTATCGTCTGCTGTGATTATAGTATCTTGTAATTAACGACTTGGATGATTATACTTTCTTGTAACTATCGTCTTTTATGATTATCGTATCTTCTAATTAACTATTAATGTGATTATCATCTCTTGTGATTATCGACTATGATGGTTACCATCAACTGAGATTACTATCTGTTGTATTTAGAGCCCAGTGTGTAGGAATGTATAAATAAGTATTGGTAGATGCGGGAATGAACTTGTGAAACTGAAACTAATAAAGGATAACGATATTAAATACAATAATCCAATAGAATAGTATGATCTCAAGAAAACCCACTCACTGTTAGGATTTATCGGTTCCCTTTCTGGATATACAATATTCATTTCAGATCTTCGGGCGATCTCATCGGCATTTTCTGTGAAAGATATCATAATTCTATCAGTAACATGTAATATATAGCATACTGATAAACTGAATATCTCGCATAAATATCACGGCGATAAAAAGCAAATGATATACAAGTGATGTGTGTGTATGTGTGTGTGTAAATGTGGTACGCGCGCGCGACGGGTGTATAGATGTTTAAATAGATAAATAGATAGACACATAGACATGTATGCACATGTATGTATATACAGACAGACATACATAGACAGACAGACAGACAGACAGACAGATAGATAGATAGACAGACAGACAGATAGATAGATAGATAGATAGATAGATAGATAGATAGATAGATAGATAGAGAGAGAGAGAGAGACAGACAGATAGATAGATAGATAGATAGATAGATAGATAGATAGATAGATAGATAGATAGATAGATCAGACGATATGAAAGCGACAACCTACAATCTATTGTACAAAATGAAAGTACGTACAGGATCAGTGATAAGCAACATTTATCAAACGTACTG
>NC_068985.1:109888905-109891405 GCF_001194135.2 Octopus bimaculoides
TATATATATATATATATATGCACCTATACTAAGTTGGCAGACGAGATTCAGAAGGGCCTTGATCGCCGTGAGACAGGTTAGTTTTATTGTAAATATACATCGTACACAATCGGTGCCCTGAGTAATCGGGAAAAGGTACGTGGCTACGGCACGCAAGAATGTCGTCCGGCACCGCCGACGCTTCTGCTGATCTAAGGTCGGCGTCGCGAACGTCATCTCGGCTGCAGCTTTCCCATCCAATATGGGTGGAACTTCAGGATCAGGGAAGAGCTTTGCGCGCTCGATCGACAGAGTGGTGGTGTCACACTGCCTCTGAGGGATAACGGTTGAACGCATCTAAGCCGATACCGTAACCCGACCCGAGTTGCATTCCAAAAGCATCTCAAACTCCAGATACATGCCTTAGTTTGACCCGTGCCATACCTCCGTTGCGCGCACCGTGAATGGCGCCGAGTGGTGGCGAGTCGTGGCGAGTCGTGGCGAGTGATGGTGATGCCAGCGATTTGTCATCCTGGGGCGTCGCATAGGCGCCGTCCCGCCCGATTGTTGTAGAGATTGAGAGGAAAAGGATCGCTTGCATACGACTCGCTTCGCTATTCGGAATGATGTGCTCAGTCGAACAGTTACAACACAGCGATCTATCGAATCTCTTCTCACGGACGACACGATACAGAGAAGATACATACATACATACATACATACATACATACAGGCAGAATTACAATAATTACTGGTACCAATTTGTTCGACAAGAACCCCAGCATGGATGTAGTCCAATAACTAAAACAAGTAAAACAATAACCGTAAAGAATCATCCATTTTTCTATCATGTGCTTGAGGCTACTGTAAATTCAAGAAGCAGAATGGGTCTGGGTGTGCCTTCTTAATTATTCTGTGCATATTCGAGTATAGATTTGGCAAGGGTTGCTACTTACGATCGTATGCACAACGTATGATTTTGTTATTCCAGATTGTTTTCGCTGGACATTTCATTGGAACCAATTGACCATGACTGCATTGGAAGAACTCTGACAGAGATCCTATTATCGGGTAATAGCCACCTTGCTGGCAGGGTTCGCAGTCTGTGTTGTTTGACTCTAATATACACAAAGACGTCGCTGTAAAAATTAAAGATATCTCATGATGTCGTCAATTGAATGCTAAAGTTGAAAAGAGTAATTACGATATTAAGATATCTCGGTAATAAAAGATATCCGATACATTATTTAGTATGTTACAAATAAGAACTAAACGGTTTATAAAGTGCCGCTAACACTAAGCTGTATGCATTCTTCAGGCAGATTGTATTCAGGAATCTACTTGCCTCTTGTATATGTATAACTAACATCTTAAACCTGCAACTATTAATGTTTAAACCATGCTATCAATAATTGTAACCCAATTAAACCATAATATAATATACATACATACTATAATCACAATAAATATCTAAGAATTGTTCTGTTAACATAAATGTAGAGTTATTACACTGGGAAAGACAATATAGCCACAGGTGAAATGTATTTGAGCATAGTAGTAATGTCTTGTCTAACAAGGATTAAATATCACAGGAATATTCTTTTCTACTCTTAACACAAAGCTCGAATATCACAGGAATATTAGAAATAACATCATTTTTAACACGTATGATAGTTAATACATTGTCTACTGCCATTTGAGCTACATTAATACAGTCAGTGTTAATACGAGAACATAATGTTTCATACCATTCGGATTGATGGCGTCCATTCCATGTGATCCATTGTAGAAATTCGTGTAATTGAACGTGTCACCTTCTGAAATAAAATTAATTTCCGAAAATGTTGTTGACCCAGCGTTATGTCATATACATACATACATACATACATACATACATACATATACAGCACGTATCGTGTGTAAACTCAACTTAGTTGTTTTGAAAGCGTATGTATAATTACAGATAATTCCTAACATTCAATATTCATTCAGTGCAGATTTCGAATATTCCTGACACATAAATAAATTTCTCGGACTGTCGCAGAGACCCAAATTTGTGAGGGAAATATAAAGTGGAATATTTTTCTATGTCAGAAGATGATTGGTAATCATTGTGTAGATTGTCATGGCAGGATTGAAAATCAAAGACGAACTGGGGCAAGATTTTAGTGCGGATTCTATATTCTCCAAAAATTACCGTTTCTACCATTCTACGGTTCATTTATGAGTTATAAAGCTGAGAAATGGAGGGATGGTGTTAATCGATTATATCGACTTCCATTGCATAATTGGTATTTTATTTTGTAGAACTCAAAGTGATATAAGAGTAAATTGACCTGGGTGGGATTTGAACCTCGAACGTAAAAAATAAGTTTAAATATCGCAAGTATTTTCTCCAACGCTTTGTCGATGCTGCGAATCTACCTTTCGAAGTTAGGAACTACGGTTCCTAATTAAAAATTTTTTTCTACAAAGAACTCGACTGCTACATTTTTATCGACCTCGAAAGGATGAAATGCAA
>NC_068985.1:109893905-109895559 GCF_001194135.2 Octopus bimaculoides
TGACTGCTTATTCGGTCAACTGAATAAGCAGTCATGTGAAATTTAGAAGCTTACTTAATATGAATTTTTTAACAAATTTTTCTCTCAGCATTGATTACGCTCATCAGTAAATTTTCAGTTATTATTCTTAAACTTGCTTCAAAATAATAATCGTAATCAAACATATACAAGTGAGGCGGGCTGTAAACGCACATACATATATACAGAAAGTAATGCGTCACTTGTTTGCTGCAAGTACTTTCGTCACACAAGAGTAGAAGGCTGAGATGTATTTAACACCGTGGGAGGCGAGTAATAGAGGATAATGTAAAATTGTATATGAAGATTAAAACAGACAAACTATACACCCAGCAGTCCATTTCGTTATTATTAATGGGTTATTTTTTTTTTTTCAAAAATGAGCAATAAATTCATGGTTTCGACATTGGAGGCTCCGGCCGTGCAAACGTATTTTCAAATTTATATTTTTTACTTTTGTTTACCTACAGCTTTATTGACAACATACAAATCTTCATCTTGAAAAAATATAGTTTCTTGCAATTTACAGAATGATATGGAATATAAATATACAACACACTTCAATATAGTATCAGAATTTGGCCGCTGCAAACAATTCAACACATAACTGTCGATGTACGAGACGAACGGTCAGAAACTTTTGGCGGGAAAGTCTACGGAAATTCAAGCAGTATACAAGAAGTAATACAAACGCGGAATATAATCCATTCAGTTCTTGAAAATGAAATAGGGAAGATGTAGAAGCGTAAGATATAGATTTAGAAACACTACAATTCTAAACTAGTCGTAAAATGCTAATAAGAATATATGAAAAATACGGTATAAAATGCAGTATAAAAGTAAATTTGATTATAGCTGTGTATTTAATGAAACTTGGGTATTTGTGTAGCATATTATGAATTCATTTATTCTGAACATCAATTGCATATGGTTGTGCCTAGTCCACATTACTCTGCGAGGATCATAGGGGCAATTACCCGCTTTCTATGAAGTGATCTGCTCAAGAGCACAACGCACTGCAGGGGCCATGAATTAAAACCATAATCTTACGACCTCTAACCCTAACCCTAACCAATAAGCCATGCATCTCCACTCAGTTCCAAATACCATATTAAACTACGGAGGAGTAATAATTCATCTGTTTTGAAGTAGTTACTTGTTCGCTTCTCGACTTCAAGAAAACCGTGGTAGACTTCCACATTCCTCTTTGATTACTGTGCATAATTGCAAGTGTTGATATCACGATGCAGTGGAAAGCTTTCATATAATATATTTACAAAATAGGGTGTAGTATGTGACGTTACAGGGCTTCAAAGATATGCTTGCATGTTTATAAATGTGTTCAGGAGCATATATGTGAATTCCTATGCGTGTATGAGTGTGTGTGTGTATGTGTGAGTGTGCGTATGTGTGTATATGTGTGTATGTGTGTGCGTGTGTGTGTGTGTGTATGTGTGTGTGTGTGTGCAAAATAAAATTATATATGTTTATATGATAAAGTTTTGATAAACATAAAGTGTACACATAAATATGCATGCATATACACATTCGCCTGTATAGAAGCATACATATGCATAGGTATGTGCGTGTTTGTATATATACATTTACACACACACACACACACACACACATATAT
>NC_068985.1:109896712-109899041 GCF_001194135.2 Octopus bimaculoides
CATCGAAAGTCTATCTATCTATCTATCTATCTATCTATCTATCTATCTATCTCTATATATATATGTCGTCATGCTTGACCGTTAAATCCACAAGTTTCTTCTATTCTCTGTTTATTTTCTCGTATCTCTTTCTGTTGAAGAGCGTAGGCTCGAAACATAAAAAAAGTTCATTTATTTATATATATATATATATATATATATATATATATATGAGGAGAGAAAGGAGGGAGAAGATGTGATAAAAATTGCTGGCTTTCTATTATGACATCGCATTGCATTACATGATTCATGGAAAGTATGTCCAGAAATTAATCAAGTTCATATTGGTAAATGATTTAGTAGCACTTAACACCGATAGAAATCGCTAGAAAAAAGCTACCTTACACAACTCCTGCACTCCTACGACTCGATGACGAAATAGCTGCTCAGCAAGTTTTACGTGATAAAACAGAATATGATAACCATCTGACGAAAGCTCACGTGAAATTGAGAAACAGATTCTGAATTTTCTCCTGCTTTAATAGCATAGTACACACACACACATATACATTCATATATATATGCATACATGTATGTATGTATGTAGGTAGGTAGGTAGGTAGGTAGGTAGGTAGGTAGGTAGGTAGGTAGGTAGGTAGGTAGGTAGGTATGTGTGTATGTATGTGCGTGTGCATGTATGTGTGTATAGTGTAGCGAAATATAATGAGATATTTATTTCATGCAATGAGGCCAAAATCAGATTAAAACATATTTTAGATATATTAATTCATTTAAAATATAATCGCTATCGTTAGCAATAATGTTTTCTTACTCGGAAACCATTTTCTGATTCATTGGGAAAATATGTAGATTCTTTAGAGGAAAAATATGTTTGGAATGCCATTTCGACATTGTCCTGTGTTTGTTTTTTTTTAATGTTTCTCCACTGGCAAAGTGTTCAGATGACCTGAATATGTGAACATCTGATGGTGCTAGGACTGGTGAGCAGGAAGAGAAAGATAGAGCTTCCTAGCTTAACGAGTATCTTTCTTGAATTATCTTCGCTGTATATGGCCTTGTATTATCACGTGACAGAATGAGTCTCTTTCTGTTGAGTAGAACTTTACTCTTTTACTCTTTTACTTGTTTCAGTCATTTGACTGCGGCCATGCTGGAGCGCCGCCTTTAGTCGAGAAAATCGACCCCAGGACTTATTCCTTGTAAGCCTAGTACTTATTCTATCGGTCTCTTTTTGCCGAACCGCTAGGTTACGGGGACGTAAACACACCAGCATCGGTTGTCAAGCGATAGTGGGGGGATAAACACGGACACACACACACACACATACATATATATTTATATATACATATATACGACGGGCTTCTTTCAGTTTCCGTCTACCAAATCGACTCACAAGGCTTTGGTCGGCCCGAGGCTATAGTAGAAAACACTTGCCCAAGGTTCCACGCAGTGGGACTGAACCCGGAACCATGTGGTTGGTAAGCAAGCTACTTACCACACAACCACTCCTAAGCAAAAGTTGATTGACACGTTCACTTTGTTGATAATAAAGTTCTGCGATAATGTTGTTTTCCTTGTTTAACTAAACTAATGAAAACGATACTCCAAAATGGCCACAATTCAATTGCTAAACCAAGTTATATAATGCTTTCGATGTGATGGAAGCCTAATGTATTCCACGAAGGGTAAAGGGTAAAGACCCTTTCAGTCATGAATGAGCATGGGATTGCACATAGATAGTTCTCTTCCGAGGTACAAGTCCGGGCAAATTGGTTTATGGATGACCAGTAGTCACCCATGCGTACCAGCCTACCCTCTCCATGCCACTGATGTTGCCCAAGGATTAGGTAAAAGCCGATACAGCTTGGCGCCAGAGACGTCACTGATTGAACTGGAAGCAACGTCAAATAAAGTGCCTTGCTTAAGAAAACAACACTCAGCCTAGTCCAGGGATCGAATTCACTACCTCACGATAGTGAGCCCGACACTCTAACCACTGAGCCACGCGCCTATTCCACTAAACGCATCAAAAAGCTTCTTTGTGTGTAACTCTGGTTTGGATGTTGGAACTGGATTTTCATTTGGCGACAGTCACAGTTTCTTACCCTTATTGGTGGCATACACCAGAGTTTCTCAACATGATTCCATATCATCCTTGAGGATCCATATGGTCCATATGGTCCATATGGATTCATATGACTCTTAGGGATCCATTTGGCCCGTGGAAGTCCATTGTTAAAATCTATATGCAATAAATTGCTTATACTTATACCATACACAAAATATTATTTATATATATATATATATATATATATATATATATATATAT
>NC_068985.1:109900443-109901842 GCF_001194135.2 Octopus bimaculoides
AGAGAGAGAGAGAGAGAGAGTATTAATGAATGGCTGAAATCAGACATCAAAGGATATTCAAATGCATTTTATATCTTTATTATAACTTAACATAAATATTCATCTGGGCAATTGAAACATTCACGTGACATGTGTCTGCGAAGTATTCATAGAAGAAATCTACAAGATTTTACAATCATTAGCTTAAGGTGACATTACAAAAATGAAAGCAAAATAAAAAAAAAAATGTGTATATATCTGAATTAGCTTTTGAAAAAATGTTAAGTCGTCTTTACAAATATAAAAGGCAAAAAATTCAGGTGATCTTTTGAAATATTTTCACCTGATTTCAGAAAAGAATTGCATGTGACTTCTTCAAATAATCCACGTAATTTCAAAAGAAAAAAAGAATAATCTCTCTTTACAAAGAATCATCTCTTTAAAAAAATATCTGGCATTATGTCACATCGTGTGACTTCATATCAAAATCACGTGACTTTATGAAAACAATTCCTAGATTTTCATACAAAGAAATTTACCCCTCTCGCCGATAAAATTTAACTATTATTGTATCTAAGTCAAAAATAAATATTTGTATATAGACGTGCGTTGTCTGCAAACAGCATTGTATTGGGTTATATATCATGCGACAATTAATCTCATTCCTTTAGCTTCTGAGTTCAAATCTTAGTTTGCTCTCATACTGTTGGTTTATAATTAAATGTATTCAGGTTTTAACCATCTTGTTTGTTTGTATATCAAAGTGTATGTTGTTAAATATAAGTTTTCTTTTATTTACAATAGGAATGATTTTTAGGGACCTAGTAAGAAATAGAAATCTTAAGGAAATATATATACATAATTATGTATAAATATATAGAAGTACACACACACACACACATACAGACACATATATATATATATACACAAATACATATACATACACACAAACACATATATAGACCTTATGTGTACAGTTGTACAGTTAGATGTACGACTACAACTAAAATGAGTTAGCGCTCCAATAGATTACCATCATCCAGTCGGCTTCCTGTATAATAGTCAGTCAACCAATGTACTCGGCAGTGTTACTAGTTAAGATAGACCGAGCATACCTGGTGAAAATTAAGATAAACACCAGAATAATTTTTTAGTTCCTACGTACGTTTCCCGGTTTCAGTTATTTGAAACATAATATTAAATCTTCCAAGGACATTTGGAAACCAAACTGCAATGGATCATCAGGAGAGCACTTTATTGCATTCTGTTACAGAAATCATATATATATATATATTAAAGTTGTGTTAAAGAACTTGGTATATATATATATATATATATATATATATATACAGGAGTGGTTGCTTCTCAACCACATGCCAAACATGATTATGGGTTCTGTTTCAATACAAGTCGGCCAATG
>NC_068985.1:109902285-109906070 GCF_001194135.2 Octopus bimaculoides
TATATATATATATATATATATATATATATATCGTCCAAGTCGTGCAACCGCATACTGGCTCTGTTTTAGGCACAACCAGACTTGAGGTGGCTAGTGAAGTATGCCACTGATATATTCTTCTTACATTTCTATAGTAGTTGATGTAGACAATCTATATACGCCTCTTTATGTGTAATTGGATATCTGAGGTCCACTCGTACTTAGGTAATTGATATCCAGGTAAGAGTACCGGGCAAAAAACAAGGGCAATCATTAAACAAGACAACAAACTCAGTAACATCAATGAGGAACAGATGTGAAAGAAATCGACGATTCTGATAATGGTTTTTCATCGAAAAAGAAAGAAAGATAAATGAAATAACAGTCATGATGTTGGATTAGAGATTTAACGTGCTTCAATGACGTACAGGTCAAAGTAGGGCAAAGAAATTGTTTCTTAGTTTTTAGTAAAGTGTATTTCTAAATTCAGCTTCCACTTTGCTCCACCCTATGAATTCAATCAAATATTTTATCCGGCGACATGTATCGTATGTTAAGCATTATCGTTTATCAAACGGTATCTTACGATTTGTGTTTCTTATACGAAACATAGCGTTATGAATTGGTCATTTCATCATCCTCTTATCACGTAATAACATTTTATCTTCTGTTATTATAAACAACTATACGGATGTATCATATCACAAATGTTATAGTCTCTTATCATACGATAATGCTCTATATGTATCTTTTCCTCTTACCATAACGTATCTTGCATTTTGTATCACATTTTCTATATTATATAACCTGAAACCACTAATAACTTAAGGGAAAACGTATGCGGTGATCATAACATTAATTTCATTTTCTTTTTGCTGGGAATAGAGCTATGTTCTGGATAATGATTTGCTTCCCACTAACTGAAGGCTGTGTGGAGGCGCGTAGCTTAGTGGTTATGGTATCAGAATCATGATCGTAAGATTGTGGTTTCGATTCCTGGACCGAGCGACGCGTTGTGTTCTTGGGCAAAACACTTCATTTCACGTTGCTCCAGCCCACTCAGCTGGCAAAAATGAGTAACGCTGTGATGGACTGGCGTCCCGTCCAGCTACGGAACACGTACGCCATTGCAACCGGGCCCATGAGCCTGGCTAGGCTTTAAAGGGGCGCATTTAAAAATTAACTGAAGGCTGTGGTGGAGGGGAACTTCGGAATACATGCGTTACCATTATTTTGATGTTGTGACGTCGTTGTTGTTGTTGTTGTTGTTGTTGTTGTTGTTGTTGCTGATGCTGTTGAAGTCGTTTCTGTTGATGTTTTTTTTGCTGCTGCAACCTTTAGTGATATTGTTGTTGTTGCTGTTGTTATTTTAAACCCTGCGTCAGCATTGATTAGGGTCACGTTATTTCTCTGTTTTCGCTTATCCTTTTACTGCCATTACGCGACCCCACAAGAAGACTTTATTGTGCAGAACTTTGATCAAAGTCATCCCAGCCGTATCCATCCCGTCTTTTATTATTCAGACATAGCAGTGTCATCTGGAACTGCATTATCTCCAATGTTCATCTGTTGGAAGGTGGGGGAGTAAAAGTGATGGGGTGGGCTGCTTCGAAAGAGATTCCACTGCCTCTTTTGATCGTATTTTATCCAATTTTATCTTTCTATATTCTGAGTTCGTATCTCGCAGGGTTAATTTTGTCTTACATTCCTTAGGGTTCGATAAACTGCATACAGTCATGTTCGATAAACTGCATACAGTCAAATACATAACATAATACAAATACGAGGAATTATAATTTTTTACTGACTAAATTATCATACTAGAAGGAAGGGCAAGTCTCCTGGAAAGCAAATCTATTTTCCAGTTTCGACATTCATTCAAAACTAATTTGTTTTAATTACGTCACTAATACCCCAAAGGAAAGCATAAATGCATAAAGTTCTTCTTTTGCTATGCTTTAAAGCATGCGGTTATGTATCTAGAGGAAACCGAAGCCCACATTTCCTGACAGAACTACGAGGACCCTTTATGTACACAGCTGTGCACAGTATGTGAAAAACAAAAGATAATATTTGGCTTCGTAAGCCAACTCATTACAATCAACGCCAACTTTCTATCCATCAATTCAAAACCAAGAGAACTTTTACCTGATCCTTCCAATCTGCTAGAAATAGCAACCAAATCTCTTTTGAATCACACTTTACCATCTTAGAAAAAGGAAGAACATATGGAATAGTTTAATACCGGAAATAAAAAGTAGGTTGCTTACCATTAGAATATCTAGGTTTGCTTCATTTAATCTTTCAATGAATTTTGTAACATTGGTATTTGGTATCAAAACGAATTGTGTCTTTGAGATATTTGAGGAACATTAACAACATAAGATAGTACTAGATTTAATTTAGACCCAGATTTAATTTAAGTGTCACACAATGCTACGTAAATTAATTTCTTAATTAAGAGAAACCTATACACTTTCAAACGAGGGGGAATAATTGTTTAATATTCAGTATTTTCTGCGAGAGAAAGGAAAAGGTTTTACGTGTGATCCGTGGCCTCGTCGCAGGCTTGTAACACTGAGAGCTAAACATAAAGACGGTCAATTCAATTAAAAGTCATACCTGTTCTAGATTCGATACTTAAATCGGTTCGCCATCTGATTGGTTTATCTGTGTTGGTGCTCCCAGAATCCTCGGGAAAGATATTAAGCACAGGGTCAAAGGTGATCCGCATCACTGAAAAATAAATGAAAGAGAAAGAGTACGAATGTTTCAATGTCATGCAATATGTGGTTATTTGACATGTTAACATAAATCCCATCAATTTTGTTAAAAATGGAGGAGACAAGTTGTTAAAATTTATAGGTTTAATTCTAGCAGACGATCGTTTCGTGCAGAGATATAATAATATAAATTCATGATTGAATTAAATTAATTAAATATCATCGTACTTTTCATGGCAGGAAGGAAAGAAACCATAATACAAGGAACATAAGAGGGAATATACCAGAAAAAATTGGATCTAGGAGAGTTATGGTTAAATATCCGACATGACTCCCATCTCACACGGTTACCAATATTTCTTTTTAAGTTCCTTGTATTATGGTTTCCTTCCTCCTTGCACTGAGGAGTACGTTGATATTTAATTAATTTAATTTAATCATGAATTTATCTTATTATTATTGTACGAAACGATCCTCTGCTAGAATTAAACTTCTTATATATTTTAACAACTCCTCCATTTTTAACAAAATTGATGGTATTAATGGAATTTTATTCTATATATTCATCATACATTATATACAAGGACTACTTTCATATCTTCGCAAATTTACGCCTGTAAACACCCAGCAAAGTATGAAGAATCAACATTAGAAATCTTTTTTGGGAAACCTCCAGTTAAAGGACGAATCCGCATTCAACCTTTATACACCTATATATATTACTGTATATTATACTTACTGTCATAAAGGCACTTGATAGATCTACCGTCCCATATTGTGTTTATTGGACACTGAAGGAGCACAAGTGAACCGAGCCTGCATTGATAGAACTGTATAAGGGAGTTTAACTTCGGATAGAAATAGTCTTTCATACAGTGAGTACATTGTGAGTTGTCCATCTCGCTGATGCATAGAGTGGTTTCTGACAAAACGAAAATGAAAGAACACTAAGTTGGATTATATACATGTCTATATTCTTCTATTGTTTTACTTCTTTCAGTCATTAGACTGCGTCCATTACTGGGAAATAAATGCATACGATTATAAATATAAATACAAATACATACATACATACATATATAT
>NC_068985.1:109906080-109906753 GCF_001194135.2 Octopus bimaculoides
TATATATATGGATATATGGGTACAGGACGTCACAAAAACGTAAACATGAAATACGGAAACAAAGTTGGGTACGCAAACAACGAGAGAAAAAAATGGAAAATAAGACAACATAAAGTATGACCCTTCGTCAGTTGTCGGCTGTTCATCTACTCATTTCGAACATTGAACGACAATATGAGACCTCTCACAAAAGCCAAAATAAAACTTAGGATTTTGCGGTGGGAGGGTCAATGTTGATAACAAAAACAGGACAGTAGAGACATACAAAGAAACCGAATGTAAACAAATATGCAGGGTCGTTAGTCTAGACGAGGTAAAGTAGCGAACAGTGGAGAAACATTGTCTTTGAAAGAGAAAAGATAGAAAGATAGATAGATAAGAATACGTGTAGTCTTTACGAAAGCATTGAAGGAAAAGAAAGATGATCACGTAAGGAAAAGAAATATGGACGATGGTCACGTGTGAGCAATGAGAGAGAGTAAAGGTGAAAGAGGGAGAGATAGACAGACAGATAAAAAAATGTGAAGGGGAGAAAATGAATTAGAGAAAGGATAAGAAAGAAAACGAAAAGGGGAAGAGAGAACAGTAAAGGGTAGAGTCGCATCAAAAAAATATTATGATAAACTTACTTGGAAATGGATACGTGGCGTTCAATCAAATAATAGTACAAATA
>NC_068985.1:109914238-109917261 GCF_001194135.2 Octopus bimaculoides
ATATATATGTATGTATGTATGTATGTATGTATGTATGTATGTATATGTCTGAGTGAATAGAGGCGTTAGTGTCGATGTGATAGTCTGTCTTTGGTCGTACTTGTACGTGTGGGTGTATGTGTTTGTTCCTGTGTGGTCTTTCAGTAGAACCAAATGAAGAACCAACTGAAGAATCTGTTAATAAATGTTTATGAAAAGCAAAGGTGTTACCAATCAACAACTGGATCAGGAAGGGGTGATAAGAGCCGCTCTTATCTTCTTGTTTTCCGAAGAACCCCAAAATGTTTTATGAATATATGTATGAGTGCATCTACGATTGCAGACATGCATGTATTCATGTTTACACCTATGTAAGTGAAAGAATCTATAACTGTGTATATATATATATAAATACCGGTTCATATGATAATTATAATATATATATACAAACATGGTACAGGCGTGGCTGTGTGGTTAGGGGCTTGGTTCCAAACTACATATTTCTGAGTTCAGCCCCACTGCATGACATCGGGCCAGCCAAAACCTCCTGAGTGGATTTCATAGACGGAAACTAAAAGACCCGTCATGTATATGCATAAATATGTGTATGTGTGCGTGTGTGTCTTTGTATCTCTCTTTGTCCCCTGCCACCGCTTGACAGCTGGTGTCGGTTTATTTAGATCGCTATCACTTTGCGGTTCGGCAAAAGCCTGATAGTATAAAAATATAAAAATAAGTACTGGGATCAAGTAATTTAACTCAAAATTCTTCAAGGTGATGCCCCAGTATGGCCGCAGTCTAATGACTAAAACAAGTAAAAGAGAAAAATATATAAGACTGAATGGCAGCATCTGTAATATTTATTCTCAGGGAAACTTCTCAAAGAGGCTTTTGTACTAAAAATACAGAGCTTTGTTCAGAAAGTCAGTGGATTACAAGTCATTGTGTTTCGACCTGGTTTGGTCTCCTCAGTAACGAATACTCCAAACGTTATGAGTGAAGCCGAAAATGTGTGTTCCGATAAAGAAAATTAACAAAACAAATCTGAACAAAACACTGTGTGTCTCTGAAACAAGATCTTACAGCTAGCGCAGTTCCATTTTTGTATAACGTTATAACATAATGATGTTATATATATATATATATATATATATATATATATCAGAATTTTTATCTAAGACTGTTTAAATGCGTCTATTATTTTTATTATAGCTTGGCTAAATTTCGCACAAGATCAGTAGATGCTCTGTTTACTGATTTCTAAAACATGTATACGTAGTTTTCAACCTGACTCAGAACATCGAGGATACTTGTCATCGAGGATACTTGTCATCGAGGATACTTGTCATCGAGGATACTTGTCATCGAGGATACTTGTCATCGAGGATACTTGTCATCGAGGATACTTGTCATCGAGGATACTTGTCATCGAGGAGACTAAATCAGATCGAAACATTGTATCTAGCAGTCCACTTGTATTATAAACCAAGCATTATGCTTTTACTGAAAAGTCTTTTGTAGAATGTTTTCTAACACAAAATATTAAAGCTAGAGCCGCTCCATGCTTGTATGCCTATAAATGTTATACACACTGGTATTTTGATCTAAGGATTTCTCAGGTGTGTATATAAAAGCAGAAGGCGCAATGTCACAGTGGTCAGGGCAGCGGACTCGAGGTCATAGGATCGCGGTTTCGATTCTCACACGGGGCGTTGTGAGTGTTTATTGAGCGAAAATACCCAAAGCTCCAAGAGGCTCTCACGGGGGATGGTGGCGAACCCTGCTGTACTCTTCCACCACAACTTTCTCTCACACTTTCTTCCTGTTTATGTTGTGCCTGTAATTCAAAGGGTCAGCCTTGTTACACTGTGTCATTCTGAATATCCCCGAGAACTACGTTAAGGGTACACGTGTCTGTGGAGTGCTCAGCCACTTTCACGTTAATTTCACGAGCAGGCTGTTCCGTTGATCGGATCAACTGGAACCCTCGACGTCGTTAAGCGATGGAGTGCCAACAATAGAAGTAATAGATATAATAAGTTAATAATAACTTGTTGAGTATATTCATATATTACAGCACAAAGAATTTTGATAGAAGCTTCCCGTGAAGATTTCTAAAATGGAAAGACAACGGAGATGATACAATTGTTAGCGATAGAAAACAAAACTATACAATGTTGTGGAGGTCAGCTTTCCAGAATGTGCAAACCCTTCATTTGAATATTTAAGAAACAAGGGAGGACTGAGATTTGCAATACCTGTGTTTCATTACACAGGTGTGTGTGTTTCAATTGACCAGACCAATACTAAACCACTATTTTGTCCTTGTTACGTCTCAATCTACTGCTATCTCGCACCTTCGGATGATCTCTACTCAACCGCTACACAACTGCTACTCGACTGCTACTCAACACACCTACCACGGCCAGACTACCTCTATTTATATGTCTTGGGAAATCCTACTTCTTCGCCTGGGGGCATCGACACAGCAGTCTTATAGATTTCAATTTTGATAATTTTGAGTTAAAGTTCAACTGCAAAGACTTCTCCATCCTCAGAAAGTTGTGGAATGCTTTGCCTTGGCTTAACAATAGTAAAGAAACTGAACTCGTGACGTCGTTCATCTAGATGTAAGTTAAACAGGACATAACTTTATGTAACATTAATACTCTACCGTTTGGGTTGACTGCTTCCATCTTTGGTAAATTAGAACTCACAGGAACAAAAGTGCCATTTACTGGAAGATATAACATTTATATAAATATAGCATAAAATATGTTAGTTAACGGTTAGGTAAATATTTTCTTTGAACAATAAAGAGACAATCAATTCTATGTAATATTCTTGTTTCAGTTTGCTCTATAGTGATTTCAAGGTTTTAAAACCACGAGAGAATATATTTGTACAACAAGCGTCGATTTAGTAGGAAGGTATACAAGCAAAGTTTTGGTTTCACTTAAGCTGAATATTTAAAAGTCCAAATATTTAGTTGTTGGTCTTATATATTATGTTCAGGAATTATAATGCCAGTGTAATTCTACAAT
>NC_068985.1:109917510-109918655 GCF_001194135.2 Octopus bimaculoides
TAAAGGATATATTCTTAAGTTTTACTGAATGGTGACTTCGATAATGTTTCTAATGCACATGCGCTTATAGATAAATATTTATCTTTTAATGGATGAAATCAATAGATAACACCCACCATTTGCCAGTAGATCGTTTGCTCCAGCCGGTAGCTGGAATCCGCCATTTGTTCTGTTTAACTGACCCGGACGTTCTAAGAGATTCTGTGACCAGGTAGGATTAGCTGGAAATGTACGGAGGAAGAAAAGTAGGGTTTTATTACGAATTATATCTAATTTAAGCTATTTAACATTATGTACATATTAATAAAAGCAAAAGAATATTTTATTAGAGTTATCAATCCGAAATTTACAGACAAACCTAAGCCCATAGATACAGAGATAGACAAAACACAAGTATAATCAAAATACAAAATACAGAAACAAAGCAACAGACACAAAACACATTCCCGTGTCAGTTTAACAATAAGTTACAATTCTATCTTCGTAGATTATTAGGAAGAAAAAGGAAAACAGAATGGTAAAAGGAAATTAAGCGTTTAGAGATAATAATATGTGTATATGTGTATGTTGGAGACCAAAAGTTGATGACTTACATTCATAAACACAGCTTCCCAATCTTCTGTTCCAAACTGTCTGAGTTGGACATTCTAACACGTAGAGGACACCGTAGTTGCAATGGTAGAACTGTTTGTTGGATCCGAGTTTGGAATAGTAAGTGTACTTTCTACAGGGGCGACATTGTGGGTTTTTCACTCCGAATACACAGAACTGTGTGGCTTTAAAATGAAAGAAAATATTCGAGTGAATCATATATATATATTTGGCATCATTTCTAAAAATAGCCAAACACCTACTGCTGCTGTCCAAAGGAATAGGTATAAAAGACAAAAGAACAGCCAGTCTGCTACAGTACATCTGTCAAACGGGACCTTGATGAATGCCATGAGGCAGGAAAGTATACTAATCCTTATATATTTAATACTCAATATTTCATATATTCAATAAGACATTCAATACTTCATTTCATTTTACTATTTACATTATATATTCCATATTCTATGTCCCACATTCATTTTATAAGAATATAAATAAAACATAAAAACCAGACAGAGTTGGAACTCTTTTAAATAATATATATATATATA
>NC_068985.1:109919073-109925418 GCF_001194135.2 Octopus bimaculoides
TCTCTCTCTCTCTCTCTCAACCTCTCTCTCAACCTCTCTTTATTCTCATTACCTGTGTTACACTTAATATAACTTAATATAAACTACAACATAATAATAATAACAAACGTAATCTTACTATTAACATCGATCACTTCTTTATTTGTGAGAATTCCCAGAAGCGAAGGTATTAATGGGGTCACGGTAATAAATCCTGGAAAACATAAGGAAATTCATAAATAACAGCAGAAATATCAACAAAGTTGTGTAATAAAAAAAAAATGAATTATTATTTATTTATAAATTTATGAGCCCTTTTAAAGCCTAGCCAGGCTCATGGGCCCGGTTTCCCGATTTCTGTGGCGTATGTGTTCCCCCCCACCCACCAGCTGGACGGGACGCCAGTCCATCGCAGCGTTACTCAAAAAACAGGAAGAAACATTGAGAGAAAGTTGGGACGAAAGAATACAACAGGAGTCACCACTACCCCCTGCCGGAGCCTCGTGGAGCTTTAGATGTTTTCGCTCAATAAACACACACAACGCCAGGTAGGGGAATCGAAACCGCGATCTTCTTTCTGACCGCGAGTCTGCTACCCCAACCACTGGGCCATTGCACCTCCACAATAAAAAAAAATCTAACATTACGTAAATCAACTAATCGATAGATATATTAGTTTAAAATTATGACATTAGGCCAGCAGTTTCGAGGCAAGGAGTAAGTCGATTACACAGATACCAGTGTTAAACTGGTACTTAGTTTATCGACCCCAAATGGACGAAAAGCAAAGTCGACGGCGGTGGAATTTGAACTGACTCAGAACATACAGACGGACGAAATGCCGCAAAGCATTGGTGCCCGGCGTGTTAACGGTTCTGCCAGCTCACCGCCCTTATAAATTGATATATCAATTAATAATTTTATTGACAAGGGGTTTTCGGGGGTTTTTTTTTTGTTTTTTTTTTGTTTCACGGAGAACATATCTGGGAGGCTACCGAAAAGCAATTTATCCGACGCTCACCGTAATGCACAGTTTCGGATAACAATTAACAAGGTTTATTGTTATGTTTTACAATTCATTACGATAATGAAAGGAGAAACAACACGCCAGTAATTTAATGTTCAATCTCACTGCCAAAACAATGTGTTAAACATGTAAATGAAGACGTTAGGAATTGACGTTAAACCAAGAACGAGTAAATGAGAATCAATAATATATACTTAACCATTATTCTTTCCAGATGAAGGTTCAGTTGTTGTTCCTCTGCGAGTCAGATCTATTGACGGTTTCAAAGTCGACATTCTTCTATTCCCTGTACCATTTGTACCTTCACCAGTACCAACACTACCAGCAGTACCTTGTCCGCCACCACTACCGCCACCGCCGCCACTGCCACCACCACCACTGCCACCAGCACCGCCGGCACCAGCACCGCCACTGGCACCGCCACCGGTTCCTTGCTTTCCACCTGCAACTCCTCCACCTGCAACTCCTCCACCTGCAACTCCTCCACCTGTAACACTTCCTGTACTCTGGCTACTGCCTGTGACTCGTCCGGTACCCTGGCTACCGGCTGTACCACCTGTACCTTGACTGCCATCTGTAACACCTCCAGTACCCTGATTACCGCCTGTTTGGTCTCCTGTACCAAGGGTACCACCTGATACTCCTCCAGTAGACTGGCCACCACCTGTAACACCTCCTGTCCCTTGGCTACCACCAGATTCTCCTCCAGTACCCTGCCAAACTCCCGTACCGCCTCCTGTGTCTTGGCTACTGCTTGCAGCTCCCTCAGTACCCTGACTACTGCCTGTCTTACCTCCCGTTCCCTGGCTACCAGGTGTTCCTCCTCCAGAACCCTGGGTACCACCTGTTCCTCCACCTATTACTTGTCCACCATTTGAGATCCCTCCAGTGCCTTGGCTACTACCTGTTCCACCTCCAGTACCCTGGCTACCAGCTATAACTCCTCCAGTAATGTGGCTACCACTTGTGCCCTCTCCTGTTACCTGCCTACCACCTCCGGTACCCTGTTTACTACTCGTTCCACTTCCTGTACCCTGGCTCCCGCCTGTAACTCCTCCAATACCCTGGACACCACCCGTTCCTCCTTCTGCAACACCTCCAGTACCCTGGCTGCTACCTGTTCCTCCTCCAGTCCCTTGGTTACCACCTGTTCCTCCTCCAGTTCCCTGGTTACCACCCATTCCTCCTCCTGTAACCTGGTTAACACCTGTTCCTCCTCTTGTACTTTGGCTACCACTTACAACACCCCCTGTACCCTGGCTGCTACCCGTTCCACCTCCTGTTCCCTGATTGCCACCTGTTCCTCCTACAGTAACCTGCTTACCACCTGTTCCTCCTACAGTAACCTGCTTACCACCTGTTCCTCCCCCTGTACCCTGGTTACCATTTGCAACACCTCCAGTTCCTTGGCTGCTACCTGTCCCCCCACCTGCACCCTGGTCACCACCAGTTTTTCCTCCAGTACCCTGTTTACCACCTGTTCCTCCACCTCCTGTAACCTGGTTACCACCCGCAACTCCTCCAGTACCTTGGCTGCTGCCTGTTTCGTCTTCTGTTCCTTGGTTACCACTTGTTCCTCCTCCAGTACCCTGGTTTCCACCCGTACCTCCTCCTGTACCCTGGCTGCCACTTGCAACACCTCTAGTACCCTGGCTGCTACCTGTTCCACCTCTCATACCCTGGTTACCACCAGTTCCTCCTGTACCCTGGCTACTACTTGCTCCTCCTCTAATACCTTGACTACCACCCGTTGCTTCGCTTGTACCCTGGCTACTACCTGTTCCAACTCCTGTACCATGGCTACCACCCGCAACGCCTTCAGTAACCTGGCTACCACCTGAACCTCCTCCTGTACCCTGGTTTCCACTTGTTGCCCCTCCTGTTACTTGTTTACCACCTGTTGCACCTCCTGTACCCTTGCTACTACCTTTTCCTCCACCTATACCCCCGCTACTACTCGTATCGCCTCCTGTACCCTGGCCACCACCTGCAACTTCTACAGTACCCTGGTTACCACCTGTTCCTCCAGCAGTACCTTGGTTGCCACCTGCAACTTCTCCTGTACCCTGAGTTTCACCGATCCCTCCCCCTGTACCCTGGCTACCACCTATATCCCCTCCAGTACCTTGGCTACCTCCTGTTCCTCTTCCAGAACCCTGGCTACCACCTGTAATTACTCCATTACTCTGGTTACCACCCGTACCTCCTTCTGTACCCTTGCTATCTTCGGTAACTTCTTCTCTACCCTTGTTAGCACCTGTAACTACTCCTGTATCCTGGCTACTACCTGTTCCCTTTCCAGTACCTTGGTTCCCACCTGTTGCTCCTTCTGTACCCTTGCTAACACTTGTACCTCCTCCTGTATCTTGGCTACCACCTGTTTCGCCTCCTGTACCCTGGTTACCACCTGTAATTCCCCCTGTACCCTGGCTATCACCTGTTCCTCCTCTTGAACCTTGGATCCCGCCTGTAAATCCTCCTGTTCCCTGGTTACCACCCGTACCTGCACCTGCACCTTGGTTACCACTCGCACCTCCTCCTGTAACCTGGCCACTACCCGCACCGCTTCCTGTACCCTGGCCACCGCCTGCAACTCCTCTTGTACCTTGACTACCACCCGCACCACCTCCTGTAACTACTCCTGTACCCTGGCTACTACTTGTTCCTCCTCCAGTACCTGCGCTACCACCTGTACTCTGGCTACCTCCCGTACCTCTTCCTGTACTCTGGCTACCTCCCGTACCTCCTCCTGTAACCTGGCTACCACCTTTCCTGCCTCCTGTACCCTGGCTACCGCTTGTAATTCCTCCTGTACCTTGATTATTACCTGTTCCTCCTCCTGTATCCTGACTACCGCTTACTACTCCCCCTCCTCCAGTTATCTGACTTCCACCGGTACCTGCTCCTGTACCCTGGCTACCGCCTGTAACTCCTCCTGTGCCCCGGGTACCGCCGGCTCCTTCTCCTTCTGTTACCTGTTTACCACCTGTACCCGATCCTGTACCCTCGACTCTATTCGTACTACCTCTTGTACTCTGGCTACTACCCGCACCTCCTACTGTACCCTGGCTGCTGCCTGTTCCACCTTGCCCCCCTGCTGTACCCTGGCTATCACCTGTAACTCCTCCTGTGTTCTCAGTAACGCCTGCTCCTCCTCCTTCTCCTCTCGTTACCTGGCTACCACTTGTTCCCTCTCCTGTACCCTTGGTTCCACCCGTAACTCCTCCTCCTGTACCCTGGCTACTACCTGCACCTCCTACTGTACCCTGGCTGCTACCTGTTCCGCCTTTCCCTCCTGCTGTACCCTGGCTACCACCCGCACCTCCTCCTGTAATCTGACTGCTGCCTGTTCCACCTGTTCCGCCTTTCCCTCCTGCTGTACCCTGGCTACCACCTGTAACTCCTCCTGTGCCCTGGTTACCGCTTGCACCTCCTCCTCCTCCTGTTCCCTGGCTACCGCCTGTACCCGCTCCTGTACCCTCGAATCCACCCGTACCTCCTCCTGTACCTTGGCTACCACCCGCACCTCCTCCTGTAATCTGACTGCTGCCTGTTCCGCCTGTTCCGCCGGTTCCTCCTACAGTACCCTGGCTACCGCCTGAAATTCTCCCTGGAATTTGGCTGCCACCCTGGTTAGTACTTGTACCACCTCCAGTACCCTGGCTACCCCCTGTTCCTCCTGCAGTACCCTGGCTACCTCCTGTTCCTCCTGCAGTACCCTGGCTACCCCCTGTTCCTCCTGCAGTACCCTGACTACCCTCTGTTCTTCCTGCAGTACCCTGGCTACCCCCTGTTCCTCCTGCAGTACCCTGGCTACCCCCTGTTCCTCCTGCAGTACCCTGGCTACCCCCTGTTCCTCCTGCAGTACCCTGGCTACCCCCTGTTCCTCCTGCAGTACCCTGGCTACCCCCTGTTCCTCCTGCAGTACCTTGGCTACCCCCTGTTCCTCCTGCAGTGCCCTGGCTACTACCTGTAATTTGGCTACCACCAGTCCCTCCTCCTCTGTCCTGGTTAATAGCTGTATCTCCTCCAGTACCCTGGCTACCACCAGTTATTGTTTTTCTACCATCACCTTCTTCGCTTGTTTGATTTTCAGGTTTAGCATTTATTCCACGTAATGCAGAAGCAAGTTCATCTGCAAAATGGAAGATGAAAATTTAAACGACAATTTTGTACAAGTTTCCTTATATTCTTTTCTTGTATTGTTAACTGAAATTTTGATGACATGTTGATATTTAATCATAACAACGACGAATGAACACATTGCTGTGAAATAAATAACTATCGTAATTTCTGGTAGAAAACATTCAAGACTATAATCATAGTATTTTAACAGTTCCACTCGTCAAACCAGATGATGATACGGAACTGAATTCCGCTAAAGGAACAGAAAACTTTGGTAGCATTAACCAGTAAACTAATTTAGTTTAAAAATCAGCAACTCAGAACACAAAAGGCACAAAAAATCTCGTTCAATTTTCAAACAATTTCACAAATCTGCCATCATTCACTGGCAATATATTTTTGTCGACTCAGGAAAAAATGAAAAACAAAATTGTTTCAGTTGGATCTGAACTCAAGCTGCAGAACATATCACAAGGTATTTTGTCCTTGGCGACACTGTTACTTAACCACCTATATTTTTATGTTTACAGTGCCTAAACTTCCCAAGGGATCGCCCATCTAAATAGTAACTATGCTCAAAGTTGCTTAATTTTGATGGTCGAAAGTGAAGAGAAACAACGCTTTTAACGTGACATAACCGTAAAGATTATTACAATTTTAAAAATTGCTTTCTCGTAAGAGCCTTCTATTGTTTATTGACAATTGGCCCTATTCTCTTCATGACATATATGGGAGAAAAGAAAGGTGCATTGACAAAATCTTATTTCGCCCAAATTCGCTATTCTGTTGCATAACAAATAGGACCTTTAGAGGATTAAGAATCATAGTTAAAATCGGAAAATGAACCCGAAAATAAGCTTTTATTAGCAGAAGGGTTTTTCAGTAATTTCTTTGTAGTTCAG
Organism: Octopus bimaculoides; assembly: GCF_001194135.2. Classification (NCBI taxonomy): domain Eukaryota; kingdom Metazoa; phylum Mollusca; class Cephalopoda; order Octopoda; family Octopodidae; genus Octopus; species Octopus bimaculoides. Next base: position 109,925,107 of record NC_068985.1, read on the forward strand.
GGACTTACCATAGATGCATTTAGTCGATTCACCGTCCCAAACTGTGTTTAAAGGACACTCCATGATGAACAACCATCCAGAGAGGCATTGGTAAAATTCGATCGTGGATTTCAGCTTCGGATAAAATGTTCCGGGAGCACATCGACGACATCTTGGCTGATTCACTCCAAAGATACAGAAATTGGTCCCTGAAATAGCAGAAAGAGTACGTGCTGAGAATATGCGTAGGTGAATATATATATATGTGTGTGTGCTTGTGAGTGAGTGTGAGTTTGTGTATATATATATATATATATATATATATATATATAT
>NC_068985.1:109925797-109929975 GCF_001194135.2 Octopus bimaculoides
TATATATACATTATATATTTACATATATATTCGCATATATATATGTGTGTGTGTGTGTGAGTGTGTGTGTGTGTGTGTGTGTGCGTCCATTTCTTTCACTCTCTACCACTTTTGCTCTCTACCTCTCTCTTTCTTTCTTAATCTTTCTCTCTCCTTCTCGCTTTCTCTCTCTCACTGACTATTCTTCTTTGTGATTGATTCCCCCGATGCGTTTCTCTTTCTTCTGATGAAAGACAAACGTCCGAAACGTTAACACTCATTTGTCTCATTAAAGCTTATAACTAATATAGTATTGGTAAGTCTTGTCTTGCCCACAATAGTACAATAAACAAAACTAAAAAACTTACTTGTAGGCTCGATTGGCTCCCTTGAGTGCAATCCTTTTGATGGAGTGTATTCATCTCGAACCCCCGATGGTATGTTAGTGACATCTGGAACATGTTCTGGAAGGGCTGAAATATCTGGAATTCCTTCTGCTGTATTCCAAATACCGGGAACGCCTGAAAGTGGAAAATGAGAAATTAAAACAGCTTTTCGAGAAAAGACATTATCTTATAACCAACTCTTGATCTCAAATGTTAAGGGGTATCATTAAAAACAATCCATGAGTATTGATGCAGTTGATGGCGGCGGCGGCGGTGGTGGTAGCGGTGGCGGCGGTGGTTGTGGTTTTATTATTACTTAACAGTAAAGTAGCGCAGTGGTGTTCACCAGTCATTTAATATATAGATTATTGGGTAATAGGAAACACACTCGTGGTGCTCGGATTATTGTCTTGGACTAATCCTATAGGAAGCCTCGAATTCAAATCCGTAAAGCAACAGACTACTCCAGGATATACGGCGAATACCACATGGCATTCGTCACGTGCTATTTAGTACCATACATTTAAGCCTTGTGTTCAAATTCTACCTAGGCCATTTATTTTTTTAAAATTGACTTGCCTTGATAAAATAAATTCCATATCAGGCCCTTGGATCGATTGATTCGACAGCACTTTTCTAAATCTTGCAGTTCTTGTGGTACCAAAACCGAAACTCATTGATGTAGTACTCAGAAAATATTTCTGTGTGGTTAAAAAGTTTGCTTCCCAGCTATGTAGTTTGGGGTTCAGTTTCACTGTGCGTCATCTTGGACAAATGCCTTCTCACCCTGGGCCGCCCAAGGATTTGTCGGTAAATTTAATAGACAGAAATTAAGAGAAATCACTCGTATATATATATATATGTGTGTGTGTGTATATGTATGTATGTGTGTATGTATATGTATGTACGTATGTATGTATATATAATTTCATAACGTACCTGAAGAGCGCAGAGTTGCATAGACGGACTGTTATGTAACACTCCGTTGAACGCCTAGTGCGAAACCGATTGGTAAGATCAGCCGTAATGGATGTATAATACTGTACACTTCAATTTATATATATGTATATATGTGTATATATATATATATATATATATATATATGATTTTACAAAATGGAACAAGAACGCAACAGACGACAATAAAACATCCGGACAGAGAGACGATACAAAGACGGACAGAAAAAAAACAAAAAAAAAATAGGCGGCCAGGAAAAACAAGGACGAGTCATTCGCACTCCTTTCTGATGAAGAGCGTAGGTTCGAAATGTAAAAGACCTTCTCACCTTCCCGAGCGTTAAACTAATACACGTGTTTGTTGTTTGTACACCTGTCTTCGTCTTTTGTTTTTCTGTAAATTTCAACTATATATATATATATATATATATACATACACACATACATACATATGTATTTAGACATATATGTGTGCGTGTGTGTGTATGCGTGCGAGTGCGTGTGTGCAGTAATGGGATCATTTAAATCAGATCAAGACGAATCAACAATGAGGCTCTTTTGTGGGTTTTGGCTAGCCATTTTATTCTGGATATTCCAGGTAATGTAATCATCCAGATTGTCGTCAATAAGGGGAAATGGGATCAAACTAGTATCAATTATCACTCAAATCAAAGTAAATATCAAAAAATAATAAAATCAAAAAAGAAGACAGCAAGGATGAAGAGAAAAAATATCTTATAACACTCACTGCCAGCTACGCATTCTTTTAACAGGCCGGCCCATACGGTTCCAATTGGACAAGATCTCACAAATAACCATCCATGGACACATTGGTAGAATTGTCTTACGGATCCAGGTTTGCTGTAGTAAGTGTCTTGTAGACATGGTAGACAATCTGTGTCATCGTTACCATAGAGACAAAGGGATGATGCTGGAGAAATAGAAGCGGAAACTTGGCGTTATACAGTTATAATCTTTGTGAATATAGAATGTCGTTGATGAAACGGTGGTATGAATATCACCTAATCTCTTTCTTCGTGGCTTAAAATTTTAAAGGATGTGTTGAAAACACACAGCTGGTAATATAATACTATATTACATGCATATGCAATCACATAAACACACACAGCATTTAAAGTGCGACTGCACTGATTACTTTGAAATGACATGGTTTCAAAGCCGGCTTCTTAACCACAGAGAAATGAGGGTGTCAAAACCTGTAATACACTTATAATGGATGTTTCGTTAGAGTTGAAATGTAACCAGTTACATATGAATGAAGAAAACAATTAAGAGATTCTCACCTCCGTAAACGCATGCTGATAACGTGCTATTCCATATTGTTCCCGAGGGACAATACATGAGGTAGAGCCAACCATTTTTGCAATGATAGAAGTGAGAAAGAGATGCTGATTTGCTGTGATAACTGTCATTTTCGCATGGTTTACATTTAGGATTATAGACGCCAAAAACACACATCGTCTCTGAAATCAAAATAAGATATTTATTATTACTGAATAATAATCCTTTATACTACTGGCACAAGACCAGAAATTTTGGGGCAGGGAATAGTCGATTACATCGACCTCAGTACTAGATAACAGGCAATATTAGATGTTATATTTTGGAAACCCCGTCACTTTAATAAGAAACGAAGACCAACTCAACTTCATCTATTTTATTGGCAGGTTCATAACATGAAACTAAGCATCTAATGGAGAATAAGAATAAGAGATCTCTCGCAGCCTTGTGGGACTCACCTCCGTTACGGTGCCTTGAAGAAGAAGAAGAAGAAGAAGAAGAAGAAGAAGAAGAAGAAGAAGAAGAAGAAGAAGAAGAAGAAGAAGAAGACAAGGACACACTTTTGACTGTAATTTATATGAAATAGATACAGTGTACTCCTTTACTTGTTTCAGTGATGGATTGCGAGCATACTGGAGTGCCACCTTGAAGGGCTTAGCCGAACTAAAGTCAAGGCTGAGTCCACTGAATTGCGATCAAAGGCTTTCTATTTATGACCATCCAATCCTTTTGCTCACGGCCTAATATATTTAGAACTACGGAATCCTTTCTTCTTTTCTCATCTTTTAAGACAGTTGTGTGTGATATAGGAAAAAGATGAAAATATTTTGCCGCTGTTTTTAGCAGATCGGTGGTAGGACCACATAGTGGGTTCCCCGTTGGCACGTCAACCCCACCTTCACACTTTTCAACAACTAAAGTGAAACAGAATAAAAGTATAATCTTTTCTACTATAGACACAAGGTCCGAAATTTTGGGAAGGGGGCTAGTCGATTAGACCGCCCCAGTACACAACTGGTACTTAATTTATCAACTCCGAAAGGATGAAAAGCAGAGTCGACCTCAATGGAATTTGAACTCAGGACGTAACGACAGACGAAATAAGAATGAAAGTAAAATATAAGCATTAAGGTTTGATGGTTACCAGAAGCACTTTGAACTTGCTGTGTCGGTTGAACATCCAGACTGTCCCTACGTATATTCAGCTTGTTCTTCCATCGTGACAGAACTAGAAATAAAAAAGCACGTTTTTTTTTTTTAATGTAAAGCATGGAAAAAAAGGAAATATGAAATGTGTATATTTGTGTTTCGTGGCTTTTCTTAATTGATATCTCCTTATGTTATATCACACTCCTTTGACAGATTCATACTGAGGATGACCTCCATTGCTTCATTCATATATTCCTATGGGTATACTAACATAAATCATAACGAAAACTTTATACACTACAAACGCACTATATTCTAGTTTTGAGGAGGAGGAGTAAGAAGGTGGTGGTGGTGATGGTGAAGGGAGGGAATAGATGATGAAAGAAAAAAGAAAGAAGCAAAGAAA
>NC_068985.1:109930181-109931001 GCF_001194135.2 Octopus bimaculoides
GAACAAGAGAAAGAAAGGAGGAAAAAAGAAAGAAGAAGAAGAAGAAGAAGAAGAAGAAGAAGAAGAAGAAGAAGAATGAATGAATGAATGAAGAAAAAGAAGAAGAAGAAGAAGAAGAAGAAGAAGAAGAAGAAGAAGAAGAAGAAGAAGAAGAAGAAGAAGAAGAAGAGGAAGAAGAAGAAGAAGAAGAAGAAGAAGAAGAGTTGTTTTATAATCGAAATTGCTTACAGTCGAAGATGCACGTCCTTGTATGTTGGTACCAAATGGTTCCAGATTGACAATATCTTGGCAGTAGTACACCATAAACACATTTGTAATATCTGGTTTGGTCGTTCGGATGCGAGTAAAATCCACCGGTTACACACGGTTGACATTCCGTCATTAGATTTTCTTTGGAACACAATTTTGACACTGGAAAGTATTAGAAAATATTGGCATCAAATTTTAGCACAAGGCCAGTAATTTTGGGGGCAGGAAAAAGTTGTTTACATCGACCCCTAGTGTTCAACTGGTACTTATTTTATCGATTTTGGAAGGGTGAAATAATGCAAAGTAAAGACGGACGAAATGCAGCTATACATTTTGTTCGGCGTGCTAACGATTCTGCTAGCTTGCCGCCTTAATACTGGAATCAAATTTTGGCACGAGGCCAGTAATTTCGGGAGTTGGGGCTAAATTGATAAGATCGACTCTAATGCTCAGCTGATACTTATTTTATCGACCCCGAAAGGCAAAGTCGATCTCAGCAGCATTTGAACTCAGAACGTAAAGGCAGACGAAATACTGCTAAGCATTTCGCCCGGCGTGCTAACGTTTCTGA
>NC_068985.1:109931331-109935024 GCF_001194135.2 Octopus bimaculoides
AAAGCAAAGTTGACTTCGGTGGAATTTGAACCCAGAACGTAAAGTCGAACGTAATACTACTTGTCGCCGTAATATTAGGAAATATTTTTTCTACTCTAAGCACAAGGCCCGAAAATTTGGGGGAGGGGGCTAGTCGATTATATCGACCTCAGTACTCAACTGGTACTTAATTTATCGACCACGAAAGGATGAAAGGCAAAGTCGACCTCGGCGGATTTTGAACTCAGAACGTAAAGGCAGACGAAATACTGCTAAGCATTTCGCCCGGCGTGCTAACGTTTCTGATAGCTCACCACCTTTTTTTTAGACTTAATATTGTCCATGCTACATCACCTGACTTGTATTTTATTTTATGTTCATTTTTTTTTAAATTCAATTTTAATTTAATTATTCCTTCATTTATTTATTTATCTATTTATTTATCTATTATTGTTTTTAAGCGACAAGGCTACCAGTCAAGTATTGTGATTCATGGTATAGTCTAACCTTCTCCCTCTAAAATTGTTGACCCAGTGTCAAAATTTGAAGCAATTATTATCATTGCCTCTTGGACGGCAAGGCTGGCAGAATCGTTAAAGCGTTGGACAAAATTCCTTTGCGATAGTTCTTCAGACTCTTTACATTCCGAGATCAAATTCCGAGTAAGTCAGCTTTGCCATTCATTCTCTCGGAGTCCATAAGACAAATACCAGTCGAGCACTGGGGTCGCGCGGTATTCAACCAATTTTCTTCCATTAAAACTGTGACAAAATTTTAAAAGGTTTTCAAATCCTGTCGCGGACAACTTTGCCTTTAATGCTTTCGGGATCGATAAAATAAGCACCTGTTGAGCACTGAGAGTCAATATAATTGATTGGCTATCTTACCCCAAATTTTGAGACCTCGCGCCTGTAGTAGAAATAATTATAATTAACATTGCTTTTAGGCTGCAAGGGTTGTAGAATAGTTAGAGGATCGGATGAAATGCCACGTAGGATTTCTTCGGGGGCGTTTTACGTTCTTAGTTCAAATTACACTGTGATCAGCTCTACCTTTCATACCTCCGGGGTCGATAAAGTAATTTATCAGTCATGTACTGTTTTCGATATCAACTGAGACCTACCCCAACACAAAATTCCGTCTTTGTTCCTAAATCATAGTCTAGTTTTTTGTCTTTTTTTTTCTTTTAACATAATAATAATGTTAACTCACCGTTTACTGTCGACCGTAGCATTTCATGGATAGAAACTAAAACAAAGAGAAGAGGAACAAGATAAGTAGATTGAGTGAGAGTGTAGTTCTAGAGTATGGAGTGAAACAACGAGTGAAGTGAAAGATTGAGTGGTGTATTATTTGATGTTTAAAAAAATCATATAATATTTTTATAATTAAATATTATCAGGAATTGCTTTAAAAAATTGTTAAAATATTTTGTATATTATAGAAGTATAAGCAATTTATTGCAGATAAATTTTAACTCCAAAATCTTATATAGACTCCCAAGTGGCCAAATGGACCCACATTAACAACTACTGCTCTAGGCTAATATAAACTTAACAGTACATTGGGATCGTGTTAGTTCATGATTGTTTTCACTGCTAATATCTTGATATTAAGTAGACAGTATTTACTAAAACTTATGGAGAACAGATTTCTAGTGTGTCTCTACCAATGACAACAATACAACTGAGGGATCTTCTATTCGGATACGGAAGTCTCCAAAATATAACATACGATATGACTTGGTGTTCGGTACGATATCAGAGGCCATCAAAGCCTACTCTGCATCGAGCAATAATAGTAACTATAACATATTTAGACGTAAAGATGCTACTAAATATTTCGGTTTTAGATGGCGTACCGAACTTGTTCAGGCTGCCCTTCCTTGAACTATGTCAACAAAAATAATTTTGACTCATCACACCGAGCTAAGAATCAATCAACATGCGGCAATTTTACTGTGCTCTACCCGGTTTAACATTGTTCAGGATTTTTTTTATATATCTAGATCAATCAAGAGTATTGGCTGTTTGAAAGTTAAAACACTTAATCAAGGTCCGTTGCTACACAACACCCAAAGGAGTTTTTGGAACGCCAATTTTTCGGTTTGTATGCAGTGGTAAACATTCATAACAAACCCACTCTTTAAATCCAAGTAACTGTTTCAAAAATATTCTTCTAAATATAAGTTTAAAGTGGAGGAGGCTGGAGAGAAGAAAGAGAAGCTTTCTAATATTAGGTTCGTCTAACAATAGTATATTGGTGTATAGGTGTTGAGTGCAAAGAGTTAGAGATTTCTAGTCTTACCCAATCTGCATGCTGTGTTATTCGAACGAAACTTCTCACAAATTATATGACACCTTTGATAAATTTCGCTGTTGGCCGGTTGTCTGAAAATGAAAACATATATCATGCCATCCATTACACTAATTACATACATACACACAACACACGCGCACGTGCACGCATATATTTTTTTTTCCGCACGAGTGTAAGTATAAAGAAAATCAGTTGAAAATGCCCTTGGTGTCTTTAAGAAAATTCATATTCATTTATTTAAGTGGTTTCACAATTTATTGATTTTCGTAAGTAGTGGAAGATGGAAAGTTCTGCAGCTATGCGCTATTTGTTACAACTCTAAGGAAAATGTCAAAATTCTTTTCTTTTTATGACTAGATTATGGCTCTACTTGCAGTCATCTAAGATACGGTTTGATTGGTTGAAGATGATCACGAGGCTAGGCATAGAATTCGCTTAGTTCTCTGTCCTCAGTTTTGGGACGACGTAACTGTATGAATGTAATTTCACCAAAAGATAAGGCTATGTTAATCCACTGAATGTATCATGTGATACTATGAATAACAATTGAGAGTTATGATCTTGCATTAGATCATGTGACGATGTGGAAGACTTTGGTGCTAAAATCACTAAAATTGCAATTTTTTCCATTTTATCTTTGTTCTGAAAAAAAAACACCGATCAAATACAGAGAGAGATATGATGAAAGAGAAATGTTTATTTAACGATACAATTAATGTTTGAATACGCTATAACAACGTACAAAACATACATTCACTCACAACTAAATTACCAAGACCTCACATGATTTTAGTTCTCAAACACACGCACACAATAACACAGTCAATCTCATATATATATATATATAGATACATATAACTATGTAATATTTTGGACTAATGGGTATGTATCGATTAGTGTGTTGAAGTGGCACGGTTTGAACTACCTGGTGTCATCCGCAGTTTGGGTATATTTCCTTCTCTCCCGGTGATTTCATTGCATGCCCAGACACATACCAATGGTATTTAAGCATCGCCACTCTCAGATTTATTGTTTTCACATACGCTAGTTTACCCGAAACTGCGACCCTGGCAGATGCTACAACTCCTGGTTAGAGCTAAACTGCAGTAAACTGGCCAACATTCAAAACACATACATTGAGTATGTGCGGTAGAATATATATGTACATATAGATAGATAGATAGATAGATAGATAGATAGATAGATAGATAGATAGATAAAAAAAAGTGTAGGTGGCATACGAGTGGGCATATATTAGTAAAAAAGAAGTTTGAAAGCGCCACTATATAAAATAGATTTTAATTTATAATTTCCTCAGAGATATTTTACATGTTTCGGTTCATGACAAAACAAACCTTATCAAAAATACATATTTTTTTTTAAAAATGTAATTAA
>NC_068985.1:109936034-109943365 GCF_001194135.2 Octopus bimaculoides
TATATATATATATATATATATGTATATATATAATCCATTTCCTCTGAACAAAAGTAGGGTAACATGGCTTTTCAAAAAACTCGTTGGAGGTTATGAGAGATTTACATTACGTGATATTGCATTATAAATAAATTCATTTAATACGAAACTAACACTAAACTATGCAGAGTAAATATTTGCACGCATTAATTCAGTTACATTAGAAGTAAAAAGCAAAATATGGTAGTATATATAGGTTTACTTACGTGGTTTCAGTACTCTTAGGTTGTTCGGAATTGGTCAAGTTGAAGCATAAGTCATTACACTCCCTGAAAGAGTGAACATACAGAAGGTTATTCTTTCATAACTGTACAGGACCCTTGTACAGGACCCTTGTTGTGTATGATAAGGTATTTATAATTTGCTCATTAGATTTGCTTATGTAAATTATTGCCATTACGGTCACTATAAATACTGTTGCTTTCAGTTGGATGTAAATTCTGAATTAAGGGGACGAGAGCATGTATAATCAATTAGATTAATTTCCAATGTATCCAATTCTAAAGGCAGCGAGCTAGCAGAATCGTTAGGACGCCGGGCAAAATGTATATCAGCACTCAAATTCCGCTGAGGTCAGTTTTGCCTTTATTCCTTCCGGTGTCAATAATATAATGTACCAGTTGAACATTGGGGTCGATGCAATCGATTTATCCCCTTCCTTGAAATTGCTAGCCTTATGCCAAAATTCGAAGCCAGTATATCATATTCTGTTATACTATCGAAACGCCGGTATCTGAAGTACCAAATGTGAGACAGTCGGATAATCTACAGTCCTCTACATCTCTACCGTGGAGGCGCAAAGGCCCAGTGGTTAGGGCAGCGGACTTGCGGTCATAGGATCGCGGTTTCGATTCCCAGACCGGCCGTTGTGAGTGTTTATTGAGCGAAAACACCTAAAAGCTCCACGAGGCTTGGCAGGGAATGGTGGCGAACCCTGCTGTACTCTTTCACCACAAATTTCTCTCACTCTTTCTTCCTGTTTCTGCTGTGCCTGTAATTCAAAGGGTCAGCCTTGTCACACTGTGTCACGCTGAATATCCCCGAGAACTACGTTAAGAGTACACATGTCTGTGGAGTGCTCAGCCACTTGCACGTTAATTTCACGAGTAGGCTGTTCCGTTGATCGGATCAACTGGAACCCTTGACGTCGTAAACGACGGAGTGCCAACAATATCTCTACCAAATCTTTCTCAGTATTCTGCTTCACACACATATCTGCATTAAGTCCATATGTGTTACAGTTACCGTTTAATAGCTATGCTTTCAAAGTCAGTCAAATTTAGTGGCTTAAAAATACATCCCATTCCTTGATAGGATTGAAAGTCCGATACCTGAAACACATTCGTCTGATTAAGAGTATACTATGTGCCTCGATCATCGAAATGTAGTGTGTAGTAAATGTAGATTTATTCCGACTTAACCCAGTGGCATTGTATTGAAGTATATTTACATTAAGAGAATTAAAAATATCCGAATTAGTAACTGACATGCTTAGCGGGAAAGATGGAATCCTGACATTAGCATTGTGCTGTATAATGGCCTAGATCAGGGGCTGTCAAACATTGTGCCCGTGAGGTGGATCCAGGCCGTGGAAATACTTAATCCGACTTTAGATAATATTTTAAAAAACTATTATTATTTCAATTTTAAACATTCTGTGAAATATATATCGGTAGATCTGATACACTTTTTACTGCGATTAACATCGGTTCTGGTTAGTTAAATCAGCGCACCTTGGAGAATCTTTTGTTATCTCAGCCAATGCTGAAAAAAAGTTTATGAACCATGAACTAAAAGCTTATAGACATGACGGAAGATATTCCTTTTTCTTCAAAATTACACGTCTTTATCTGAAAGGACTCTATAGCTATGAGTAATATTTAAAAGTCCTGCAACTAAAACAATGCAAGCTTTCTGACAATCATCGGTTTTCTCGAGAATTATATACATTCATTTGGATAGTTTTTGCTTCCGTTCTTATTCAAATGACTCTTGCTGATTACGATTATATACACATAAATCATATCGATGAACTTTTCTCACACATTTTTGCACAATATTTTACTTAAACTTATTCTCCCCTTATATATTCTTAATAAATTCGCTATCATATACATTGACCCTTTTATCTATTTACCTTGGTCTATTCAATGAATAGGGATTTGTGAGTAATTGTAACTATGGAGCCAATGAAATCTAGTTTATACTTCAATCAAGCCCGCAAGCTAGATGAGTTTAAACACTGTTGGCCTAGATATTTAACTCTCGGTTAGTCTTGATATAAAATGATCAAATGGAGTTGAGATTCCATTCACCGTTACAAGCGTGAGTAGGTGTACTACATTACTGCTGAAAGGCTGAAAACAAATGTAAATGATGACATAATAAAAGAGGGCACAGACTTAATTGAAATGATATTTACGAATTTCCAGATTTTAAGAACACACACACATTTGATACATCGATACACTGCCGACAATGTAATCAAAATATTCCCAAAGCATAACCACAATAAGCAATTTATTCATAATTGATTAAGGAATTTCGTGCATTCACCATTTATGACACACTCAAACCTCACATTACGTATTTCGTTGATTATTGCTGTTTTTTGCATGAATCCTTTCCTCGGTCACTCAATTTTTACCGCATCTTCCTCCATGGCTTAAACAATACTGTATCGTATATGCATACAGTGAACATCACATATGCATCCTTCCACGCATGTCTTTAGAAATTTAGGTTGTAGATGCGTCAACACGGAGCTCTAAATTTATGACAATTTTCAAATTTGGGACACTGGTTATGTGCCATATTAGCTAGAAATTCCACAGGCTTCGCTACTGAGCTCGTTTAACATTATAATTTGGCCAAACTTATTACCATCGCCTAGTATTGGTGGTGGGGTGCATTTTGATAAAGAACTTAGTATACGCTTTCTGCTCGGCTTCTTTTAGTTATTAATCCTCTTGCATCTATCATATACGACCACACAGTAACACAGGGAAAGTTTAGTTACCTCAGCGCACCCAGTACAGTCTATTGCAAACTGTCGTAGTTATTTTACCTCTGCAATCACTCACGACCGCATCACCAGATACACTTAGCCTCTACGCTTCCTGCAAGGTACCACCCAAGTCTCGGTTTCAAATTTTGGCACAAGTCCACCAAGTTCAAGGGACCGGGGAGTCGATTATATCGACACCAGTTGTCAGCTGGTCCTTATAATATCGACCCCGAAAGGATGAAAGGCAAAGTCGAACTCGACGAAATTTGAACCCAGAACGTAAGGATGGACTAAATGCCGCTTAGCGTTTGACCTGAGGTGCTAACGATTCTACAAGCTCGCCGCCCTTCATCAACTAAATATCGCCTGAAGTACTGCTCCTACATTGAATAAAATTAGCAACCTTTCTTCTCAGATTCAACCATTGGAAACTGATTGACAGCTGTGTCAATATGATGCATGATTATACTGCATGATATTTCAAATCACTTGAATATTTTCTCAATTGTATACGCAATCCGATAACTAGTTTCTCTCATACACATGCACATGCTCATTGCACATTCGCGTATAAAGCAGTTCATATTTTCGATTCTCTCGACAGGAACCTAAGATTTATATTCTGCTTTTGTACCACATCTATCTTTTGATGTATGCCTTTTCGTATACTCATTAAAAAAATATATTTATATTCTAATTATGCTGTTCTTTATCAGAAGTAGTAAAAGCTCGTGGAAATTCTATCTGTGAAAATTTCGATTCATTTGTAGTGGATCTCGACTCGTTATTGTATTTTTCGAGTTATCAACGTTTCATCCATTCTGGAGACAGAAAATTTAGTTCTGTTTGGTCATTTGCGACTTCTGTCTTATAGCCCGTCAACTTAACTCTTTAATATATGCTGAAACAAGAGTTGAAACCATCTTTTGGGGACCAATGTTTAGGATTGACACTCCAGCTGAGAAATCATGCTTTGCTCTCGATCCATGGTTGGGAGGCTTACTGCATCCGCCAGCGTCACTATGACAGCCCGACGTATTAGGCTTTCCTCAATACTACCGACACTCCTTCAACACCACTGCCACCTTCGTCAAACACAACCTAACGTATTCAATGGCTGTTGCCACTAACTGTCCAACCAGTCTGACCGTCATTATTACACACATGCAATCATGCAATTTCCTCATAAATAAGCTGCTCACACAGATTATGCAGTTTCACATTTTTTTTTGCAGTAGATACGAGGTACGTTCAAAAAGTATCCAACTTCATTTTTTCCCACGAAAGCTAATGCTGCGTGGGCAAAATCCTTTCAGTGGGAGGTGACGCCAGCCTTCCTGCGCATGCATGAAAATTTCCGCGCCGGTAGTTCCGGCCAGTTCCGGCTGTTACGCCTAGAGTACAGACGTGTAGTACGTTCTCGTCGAATTGTCGTTTTCACTGAACGCATCGAGCATTTTTTTTTTGCCGAAAGATTTACTTTTGGCTCGAAAAATACTTTTTGAACGTACCTCTTACACATGTATCGGTTGTAATCCAAAAGCTACTTTTGTAACGTTCCAGTAATAAACCTTATATCATATACAACAAGTAAAATGGTTATTCATTTTATCTGCAACCAGTTTACACATTTGTTGACTCATTCACACAACTACATCCGTTTATATTTCGTTTATACACAACTGATGACTTCTAACGCTGATGAGTACATTTGATTAAACTTATTACCAGTTGTTGGCACTCCGTCGCTTACGACGTCGAGGGTTCCAGTTGATCCGATCAACGGAACAGCCTGCTCGTGAAATTAACGTGCAAGTGGCTAAGCACTCCACAGACACGTTTACCCTTAACGTAATTCTCAGGGATATTCAGCGTGGCACAGTGTGACAAGGCTGACCCTTTGAATTACAGGCACAACAGAAAGTAAGAGAAAGTTATGGTGAAAGAGTACAGCAGGGTTCTCCGTGGAGCTTTAGGTGTTTTCGCTCAATAAACACTCACAACGCCCGGTCTGGGAATCGAAACCGCGATCCTATGACCGCGAGTCTGCTGCCTTAACCACTGGGCCATTGCGCCTCCACCTAATTGCAGAATCCTTTAAAAACAACTGTGTTAAAATCTGAAGTTCTTAAATTTACATCTTTAGGCTTGGAAAACCATTGGAATTTTTAATAATGAGCGAAAAATCATTTTATAACACGTTTGCCGTTCCTCGTTTTATTTTTCATATTCATTGGTACTAATCAATTTTCCTTTGCAAAATCCTTTAGAAACAAGACAGTTAAAATCTCAAGCTCCCAAATTTATATCTTCAGGCCCCACATCCACTTGAAACTTTGAAATTACGTGAAATGAAAAGACTTTTCGACTTTGTTTTCTTTGTTATTTTTAGCTAGCTGGACGCATGAAAAAATTCACAGACAATTTAAATATCGTCCAATGAATAGTTATCATTTAATCAAAATTGTTTAATTTGCACTATTTTGAGTAATGAAAAATCTATTATTCTTTATGTTATATTTATTAATAATATAAGTAAATATTAAGTTATTGCGTGAAAGTATATGTTAAATACATCCGTTACAGCACTTCCTTATATACAATATTTCTAGTGTAGGTGATTCCTCTTCTGCGACCGTAAGTGGATTCGTTTTGAGGTATCACTTTAACCCTCACTGTTCATCGTCCTTGCTCTTGAAAAAGCTACGGTATTGGTTTATGAGTCATCACTAAATGTAAATAACACTAAATTTAACACGATCATTAATTTTAATACAATGGCCTAAAGTCAAGGTGCAAAGCAGAAAACTTCACACACATTCGACGTACGTTCACACGCAACGAACGTTGCAGCGGGATTGGAAAGAAGTTCACACACTCGTTCTCTTTATAGTCAATGTGGAACATCAAGATATTAGTCAATTGCATTGAAACTTGGTATGCAACCTCTTAAAGATACTATATTTACTGCTGTGCATTCTTTTACGTAGAAATATATATTCGCTACGACTTATAGTCCATGAAATGCAAAATCTGACCAAAAATAGCGATTTTTTTAAATTTTCAATTGCGTTGCGGAGTCTGAAAAAATATTTAACCGCAAAGTTCTTTATATAGCTTTCTTTAAACCCTAATTCGCAACAAAATATCGATTTTTGGTTACCAATTTTGAAAGCTGCATTTTTAGCTCCACCTTACCGCCAATAAAACCTCAGAAACATCACTGATGATATATCTCACAGTACCTGTGAGACGTATCTTATAACCATCTATCTATCTATCTATCTATCTATCTTATTTCTTTATTACCCACAAGGGGCTAAACATAGAGGGAACAAACAAGAACAGACGAACGGATTAAGTCGATTACATCGACCCCAGTGCGTAACTGGTACTTAATTTATCGACCCCGAAAGGATGAAAGGCAAAGTCGACCTCGGCGGAATTTGAACTCAGAACGTAACGGCAGACGAAATACCGCTAAGCATTTCGCCCGGCGTGCTAACGATTCTGCCAGCTCGCCGCCTATCTATCTATCTATCTATCTATCTATCTATCTAACTGTCTGCTTGTCTGTCTGTCTACCTAATGTATGTATATGTGTGCACATGATGAAACATAAGGTCCCAGTCTGCTTATATATTGGACATATAAAAGGAAAGTCGTGGAACTTGAAACTTTGGTTCTATGGAAGGACTTATAATGAAGAGTGTTTTTGTTGGTGAACTCATGTGCCTGCATAAGAATGCGCACTTCTCTCTGCGCCTGTGTTCTGTCTGCCTGTCTGAAGGTATCTTTGCATGTCTGCGTGTGATTGCGTGTTATTCCACATGTGTGTGAAATTTGTCTGTTTGTGTGCGTCTGCGCCTCTCTTTCTCTCTCTTTCTTGGTGTTTGTGTGTGCTAGTGAGGGGAGTTGTATGTATATATGTATGTGTGCGTGTGTGTGTGTGTGTGTGTGTGTGTGTGTGTGTGTGTGTGTGTGTGTGTGTGTGTGCGTGTGCATGTGTGTGTGTGTGTGTGTGTGGTGTACAGCTGGCCTTGTTCGCCTCTGCAGAAGTAATGTACTTCCCGTAAATTATACTCACGCCATATTG
Organism: Octopus bimaculoides; assembly: GCF_001194135.2. NCBI lineage: Eukaryota > Metazoa > Mollusca > Cephalopoda > Octopoda > Octopodidae > Octopus > Octopus bimaculoides. The sequence continues at coordinate 109,943,177 of NC_068985.1, forward strand.
ATAACTTTTCCCAGAATTAAAGGGATGCATCTGCTAATATATCTGTTACTTATCAACACCAATAAATATATATACATACATATAGATAGATAGATAGATAGATAGATAGATAGATAGATAGATAGATAGATAGATATAGATATATATATATGTATATATATATATATATGTATATATGTATATATATAT
>NC_068985.1:109944574-109945509 GCF_001194135.2 Octopus bimaculoides
TGTGTGTGTGTGTGTGTGTGTGTGTAAAAGTGGAGAGGGGAACAAGAACAGTCATGCAACAAGAGGAAAATGGGAAAGATGAGGAACACAAAAAACCGAATGGATCGTTTGTGTGGAAGAGGGAAAAAAATTATGCAGAATTTTGGTTTTCAAGGCCACATGTTTAAAGGCAACTGGTGTATCAGGAGATACATTATAGTTCAGAAGAATTAGATTAACAGATTTTGACATGGCGCAGGTGATACGCAGCATAAGGAAGAGGTCAGACAGACACAAGGGAAGATAAATTGATGGGAAAATACGAGCAGGAAAGATAGAGAGAAAGAGAGCTAGAGATCTAATCCTCTTATCTAGTGTGTTGGTATGTTGGTATGTTGGTATATCGTTTTCTGCAATATTCTGTAATTTATCAAAAACGTAACCCGGAGGCATGTTTTGTGTATCGAAACATTCACAAGACAGGTGAAGACAGAAACGTGGGGAGATAAGCGAGAGAGAATGCATATTGATGAGCAAAAGAAATGAATGGGAAAGCGCGGGCGAGTTACAGAGTGATATATATGTATGTATGTATGTATGTATGTATGTATGTATGTATGCATGCATGAATGTATGTACGTGTATATATATGAATCTATGTATGTCTGTGTATGCTGTATATGCGTGGTATGTGTATGTATATATATATCATTATTAATAAATCTCAGGGTAGCAAAAAAATTTAGAAATTCTATTTGCTATTTCTTGGTCTAGCGAGAAGAGAAAAAAACTAGTGAATAGACTATATATTATTCATATAAATACATACAGTGTACATTTAAACACATGAGAGATGTCCATAATAGGACATCCTATTATGGACATCTCTCATGTGTTTAAATGTACACTGTATGTATTTATATATATATATATATAATTATATAGATATAATAATA
>NC_068985.1:109946093-109947423 GCF_001194135.2 Octopus bimaculoides
ATACACACACATATACATACATACATGCATACATACATACCTACATACATACATATAAGGAAACTGGAGAGTTTGAACACAGAAGGAAATCAATTTATTTATATAATAAGCAATTTCATATCGCCTACGTATGTTTCAATTTTTTACCTTCATTCATATTTTGCAATTAAGATTGCATTATGCATTTAAAAGATAAAAGGTCTGTAAGCTATTCTCCATCCAGTAGGATGTGAACGAATGTTTGTCAATTTTTGCCCTGAAGAGATTTTTACCTTTTAAATGCATAATGCAATTTCAATTGCAAAATATGAATGAAGGTAAGAAATTGAAAAGTACATAGGTGACATGAAATTGACTATTATATAAAATATTGATTTCTTTCTGTTTAAACTCACCATTTTCATTATATTAAATTATTAAAATTCTGTTCTCCTATATCGAATGGATGAAAACATCTATAATGACTACTGTAACTTCATAAGTGTTAACTCTAATATTAGCACAAATTAATGAAATCTAAAGTCTATTAATTAATATGGAGCTAAACTTTTGTACGCTTGGATAAAATACATCGCAGCGAAAGAGCAACCTTTTTCCATTTAAAACTTCATATACACACACACGCGCATACAGAAAGAGAGAGGTGGGGAAGAAAAAAATGAAAAGATATAGACTTGAGCAATGGGCATGTTATGAGAATGCGAGGGATGCGAAGAGAGAAAGAGATGTACTATAGAAAAGAGACAGAAAAAAGTGAAAAGTAAAACAATAAGAACAAGCTCAGTTCAACCAGCATTACAACATCGGCAACAATACCGGAGATGTCGACGTGATGCTGCAAAACAAACAACAATAATAGCAACAGAACTGTTGCATCAACTTTGATAAAATGTTGTTCTTCAGGAATCAACTGAAAGACAGAAAAAGTGGAAAGGAAGGAGGAAGAAATAAGAAGAGTTGGGAAGGGATTTCTATCTCACCTGTTTTAGGGTAACTGTGGTTGCTAGTAAAACAATGCCTTACGGGTATATATATATATATCTCCCTTATTATCTTTACCTATTTATTAAGGTGTTTTTTTTAAAAAGAGGGATTAATATAAAGTGGATGTGAGAAGAGATAACACGCACATACACTTGCCTACGCATATGCAGTGACTTTTACATACTTACGAACTCAAACTCAACCACACATAAACATGCACATATACACACACGCACTACTGACACATACCTATATACATAATTATATGCACAAATACACATACATACATATGTATACATGCATGCGTACATACATATATATATACATATATATACATATATATATA
>NC_068985.1:109947566-109950819 GCF_001194135.2 Octopus bimaculoides
TATATGTACATACATACATGCTTACATACTTTGGGGGTCTTCTCGGTAGATTCCGATAGTTTTTAAATTATGACGACACCGGCGTACAAAGTAAGTAACGCTTTTATACGAGTCACACTATCACCTGCTTATGAAGGCGTGGTGTTTTATATTCATATATAATTTTACATGCAAAGGTCCACGAAAAAAATGAGTACATGCCTAAGGAAATAGTATATGAAGTATATTGGTTTGACATGTTTGTTTTAAATTCATTTTGTGATGATAGTTCAGCTGAGAAATGAGGTCCATACAAACTCCCTCACCCGCCTCACACCACTTTTTTTTTTACCTTCCTCAAATGTGTTTCATGTATGGAATCCTACCAGAGCAGAAATCCAACCAGTTCAAGGAAGATATCATTGGGGAAATTGCTGTTCAGATGACAGGTTCTACGAAGTGCTAATACAAATCTACTCAAAAATAGGATAATCTTAATAATGTAGTGCAAAAGAGTAATCCAGTTAGTCTTTCCTACTCATTAATAAACAAGATCCCTAAGCTGATGCAGCCGGTCACTGGGGAGCCGCTCTAGAAACTTCCATAGTCAACCGTCGTCACTGGTGTCTGTTCTCTGTCATGCGTAGTAGGTTCACTGAGTTGTGATTCGTCCAGTCCTTGATGATGTTGCCAAACCAGGATTTTCTCTATGTGCCTCTCTTTTACCCTCCCTCAACTGTATTCTGAAGAATTGTTTTGGACAGGGAATTGTGGCAGGATACATGACCGTAACCAAGCAAGCTTTTCATATTTTTACCTGCGCAAGAATTACTTCCTCTCTGTCAGCATATTTGTTGAGTTGTTACCTGCTACAATTTTGCTTATCCATAAAATGTATCAGTCATCCTTTTGAGTGAATTCTTTGCCCGGTTCCTCTCTCTCTGTTCCATAATTTAAACTTTACTGATTTACTACGTTCAAACTCAAGAATCCCATCAGATATTTTTTCTCTATTTTCTTATGCTAGCCTATCCATTCTGTTATCATAGATGATGTTATAACCCCTCCTTTTCTAAGTGTCAATATGGTAAACAAAGTATAGCTTATTTCTTTCCCCTTCACATGACCCACTCTCTCAGACATTTTGCTGTTGGGATTCTTGCATCTAAAGATGCCAGCTAGAGAAACGATTGCTACTCATAACCTTTTGTTTTAGACAAGGAGTACACTCTATTTTCAATGTTTTTTATTTCTATTAAATGTCCAACACCAAATTGATGCGACAAGGTTTACGCCACTACAAATAGAACTGACTGATGTATCACATCGTACTAAGTTACTTAATGACAATGATCAAACAAGCCAGAATAGAGCTACTCACTCATCTTCGACCTGATCCAACAACCAATACCAGCCAGTGGGGGATTCACAATATGGTTTGTATTATTCATCCTTCGGATCGCTGAATACAAAGCATGTCTAACGAGACCTCTGTTCGAGTGATTTTCCTGGGTCACCATCTTACCTTTGTTCTACAATCTGTGAAAAGGTTACCCATTAACAGCTGCTTAGACTTAACAATGTGAAACGAAGTGATTTGCTCATCAACACAATACACAGCCAGTCTGGGAATCGAAATCATGACATCGCGGTCGTGAGTGTTATTCCCTAACCACTAGGCCACACGCCATTTCGAACAGATTTATAGCTGACCAATACTTTGTTTAGTTAGTTACTCGATCAGTTTCGCATAATACCTGCAATCTAGTGTACCCGACAATCAAATTTGAGAACAGTTTTTAAACATTTTCCATTAGCCCCAGAGAACCACCCCGTCTGCACCACCCTATAATCAGTTTTAATGAAACCTATTGATAATGTAGTTCTATGCTTGCTCTTTTAGTTAACAGATTACCAAGTTTATCAGCAAAATGGTAATTTTTATGTATGAGTATGTATGTATTAATCTATGTGAGTAATTGTGTTGGAGAAAAATGAAGAGATAAAGGAAATGACAGAGAGAGAGAGAGAAAAAAAACAGAGAGAAACGGAGATGAAATAAGCGATTCAAGCACTGAGAAACAACATATTAAAGAGCGCTATTTAAAGTGTTACCTTAGACGGAGTTATATACATTATTTTCTTATTTTTGCTTGGTCGTTCAACAGCCCTAAATTGCAAAATTCTAAGCCAGGTCATGCACGACAACCTCAAATGCGTGCCAAGATTAGCGGGGCCAAGATTAGCGGGGCCAAGATTAGCGGGGCCAAGATATTATCTATGTCTGCTCGCGGATACACAGCGAGCAAACGCAAGGGGCGAAAGCATGGTACAAACTACCAGGCTATACTCACCTGCGCATGGTGAGTAATGTTGTCACATTAAGTGAACTTCACCTTACTAATAATTTATTTACATTGCTCGTTAGGACATATTTTCACTGTCATTCTCGATGCTTATGAGTAGTATTGAAAAACCAGATATCTTACTCTAGCTTGTTTCTGTACGACTTGACTTTGTAAATGGGAGTCATTTTGGTGTTTATTATTGATTATTGATATTAAATTTTAGTACGGGCATTGCTGATAGCCATTGATTTTAACATCTAGAAGATAATTTGTCAGTGTTGATCATACTCCAACACAGAGACACACACTAAAATTTATGTCGGATCTAGTGAATCCAAATTTAAAATTCGCCTGAAAAACTACAGATCTTTTTTCAGGGTCCCGGAGAGACGCAATACAACGACACTCGCAGCATACGGATGGCGCCTAAAAGATAATCATACGCCATTTAATATCAGGTGGAAATTACTAGAAACTTGTGGACCCTATTGCAATGGAACAATACTATGTAAATTGTGCATGGCAGAAAAATATATAATCCTCATGAACTCACATGAGCCAGGAGGCTACCTGGACTCCAGGACGGAAGCCGTGGGGAGTTGTCCACATTATCGGGAATTTTTACTTCAAAATTGGAAAACCTAGATATCAAGCAAAGGAAGACAACTCACCCGGTATAATTTTTTGCGGGGAATATTTCTTCAACTATCACCGACGTTCTTGTGGTTTTTGAAAAATAAAACACTTTGCAGAGGCAACGGCTATCGTTTAGAGAAACTGAAGATGTATCTAGTTCACGCTAGATATGAAACCAATCGTTTTTCTCTAAAACTGTTACTTTACACATACATATATATATATAGAGAGAGAGAGATAGAGAGAGAGAGAGAGAGAGAGAGAGAGAGAGAGAGAGAGAGAGAGAGAGA
>NC_068985.1:109952356-109956625 GCF_001194135.2 Octopus bimaculoides
ATATACATATATATATATACATACATATGTGTGTGTGTGTGTGTGAATGTATATATGTTTATGTGAGTATATATGACAGAGAGATTTACTGTCATTTAACTGACAATAAAAATGTTACATAATGCAGACACAAACAAAATATGTACTTACTGCGCATGTGCAGTTTGGCTTAGAAGACAGAGAAGAATCAAAGCCGACCATCCGAAAATAGTCTTCATTCCAGTTTGCAAAAAAGTCACTTCCATATTTTTAAAAAGTGGGGGAAATATCCGGGCTTTGAGTCCCAGTGGAGGAAAGACCTCCACTTATTCAATAACAATCACAGCACCAAAGACAATAGCAAACAGCTGCATCAACAAGAACAATAACAAGAAGAAGATATAATTGAATGCTGCACACGGATATCTGCAGCCGTAGCAGAAGGTAAAAATACGAAACTGCGAACAGAGGTGTCACTGTATTGGTGACTGTCTCTGTATGTCTGAAGTAAACGGATTAAGATGAGGGAATAGTTCTAAAGTGCGGTCATCGGCTTAACTTATACAGTCTGGCAAGAACAATAGGGACCTCTTTGCTTTCAGGTATACCGAGCCGACATTAGCCTCAGGACAAAGTCACTCAACACGAAAATACGCCTCTTTTTTTACATTTGTTTCGTTGTATTTTGTTCTTAAAATAATTACTATTTATCATATCAAAATAAGTATTTAAAACCCATGTTCCTGTAGTTGTGGTTTTTGTTGCTGCATTTTAAATCCATGTTATTGTTGTTTATAAACACATTTTTACTGTTATTATCGCTGTTGCTACTAATTATTAATATTGCCGTCGTAGGCATCTTCTTAACCGGTGGGGAGAGGGATCTGTCTGTCTCTCTCTTTTATTCTTTTTTGAAGAGGTTTTTCAGGAGAGAGGGACATGGAACATACATATAAATATGTTTCTGTTTATATATATATATATATATATATATATATAATACATACGTATACACACAGATAGATAGATAGATAGATAGATAGATAGATAGATAGATAGATAGATAGATAGGTCAAAGCCTTGTGAGTGGATTTCGTAGAGGGAAACTGAAAGAAGCCCGTCGATTATGTGTGTGTGTGTGTGTCTGTGTTTGTCCTTACCACCACCACCAATCTTGGTATGTTCACGTCACCGTAATTTAGTGGTTCAGCAAAGCACACCGACTGAATAAGTACTAGGCTTACGAAAGTATGTACTGGGGTCTATTCGTTCGACTGAAAATTTCTTCAAAGTGGTGCTCCAGTATGGCCGCAATCTGATGACTGAGACAAGTAAAAGATAGAAGATAGATTCTAAAACCTCAGTGCCAGACATCTGGTAGTGACATAACAGCTGAATCTCCCTGAATTAGACACTGAAGTTCTAACTATTCTTCGTTGATAGTGTTATTCGACTGTTATGTCGCTACCAGACGTCTGCCACTGAGGAGCCCACGCAGGGCGAAATCACGTGATTTGGCAGTTTCCGCGGGTGTAGCAGACGTTTCTCGTCTCTCAACAATATTTATACGCGTGCTCTTATGTGCCACGTGTCCATATGAGAAGTTCACTCAAGATAAATAACGCAGTATTGTGTGTTCTAACACAACGTCCACGTTGGATATAAAGATTGCCTGCCTACAAGATTACAAATTTTGAGGAGAGGGTGTTAGTTGATGACATCAACTCCATTACTTGCATATAGTTTATTTTATAGAACGTCGAAAGGATAAAATGACATAGGTGACCTTTGCAGGTTTTGAACTCCCCCACTACCATCTGAGGATATAACAATTCTCCCAAATCATTGTCCTCCATGAAGCTAATTACTCCATCCTATTATTAGCACAAGGTCTGAAATTAGTGGGAAGGGCGCTAATCGATTACAGTGATCCCATCCCCCACACCGCCACATTGTGCTTAACTGGTGTTTAGTTTATCGATCCCCGTGAGGATGAAAATCAAACTCGACCTCAGCAGAATTTGAACTCAGAAAGTAAATCCAGATGAAATACCACGAAGAATGTTGTCCAACGCGTTAGAATCCCTGCCCGCGCGCCGCTTTTTGAAAAGAGGTAAGAAGTAATGAATAAAAATGAATGAGAAAATATAGAAGGAATGAGGATTTAAAAAGTATATCAATAAATGCATGAAACAGCCAAACCCTAACTGGATAAATAGAGACTAGGTAGAATATAAACAGTAATTATTGGTTTTTAATATGAGCAATAATTATTAACAACAAAGAGGGAATTAATCTGGTTAGTTTATTCTACATACCGAAATTCAATTATTCCTCCCCGGAAGTACGTTGAATTGCCCCGAGCTGAAGCATAAACATTTGTTCTGGTTTCGTGTGAAGTCACTAAACAAGACCGAATGTTGACAGTTTGTTGATACATTTGAGTGAAATCTGGATGAAAGTAAATCTGTATATGTCAAGTATTTAGAGAACAACACAGTATGTGGTCTCTGTCTAAAGAAGATCAGTTGAGAAGTTGGGAGAGACAAGCATTGCATTATAATGTCGCCCTCTCAAGAATAAAAGAAAAAGTCGACTTCGCGGAATTTGAACGCTTTATTTTGTGAACGTAAAGAGACATAGCAAGACTGTAAAATTATTTCTCTCGTTTAATTGAGGTTTTTCCCTCTTTCTCAAAGACTGCCATTACTTTCGAGATACATCAAACATTTTGGCTGTTTTCGTTACGCTAGTGCCTGCCATACGAGCACCAACAATTTGACCTCTTTGAAAGTCCGATAGATCAGTCATTTTAATGAATTTTAATTACCTTTTTCTGATGATGTCTGAAAAGAGACAGCAATTTTAGCAAAACATTAAGCAGCCCCAATAGTAAATCAAAATAAAAAAAATCCAGGTTTTGACGGTTTTATAGATATTTCAAAATTATGACGCTATGATGCTAGGTGTTTCCATTATTTTGTCCAGCCCCTGTATATGCATTTGTAAAGGACCTATTTTAAATGCTGCTAATCGTGTCAATGGGATGTTGAAAATGGTTAGCAAAAGAAAGGAAACGATAGTATTAAAAAAAGTCTAGCATGCACTTAGCTAAAGTGGGTAAACATACAAAGCAAATTCTAATGTAACAATTAGTAATTATAGATGACAGAATTAGATTTCTTTCCAGTGGTTTCATTTGTCGCATCAGTTGATAGCTTCTAAATTCTCGTCGAGTCGTATCTATATTTTACTCTTACATTTCGAAGTTTTGATCTAATTACAAATTCAAGGTTCTTTTAGTCTATTCGATTCAATTTTGATTGGCTTAAAATACCAATTTCATCAATTTCAAATAAAAAAAAATGAAAGTATACGTTAAGCTTGAATTGAAAATTCTCCATTATTATTTTGATAGAGAAGACGGCGAGCTGGCAGAAACGTTAGCAAGCCGGGCGAACGTCTGCTGCTACGTTCTGAGTTCAAATTCCGCCGAAGTTGACTTTGCCTTTCATCCATTCGGGATCAATAAATTAAGTACCAGTTAACTACTGTGGTCGTTGTAATCGACTGTCCTCCTCCCCACAAATTCCAGACTACAGATCCAAGCCATCACTGAAGCTATAAAGATTTGTAACACTTTCGAGAAATTTATCATTGAAGTATGTGTAGATATGCAAGTATATGTTTGAGAAGAAATAAATAAAACAAAGCATACAAAAATATCGCGTTGATGTTGTTGAAATTATAATGAAGAAGCTTTGGGTCTAGGTTAGAAACCGGCTTTTTCTCTATTGCTAAGAAATCTTGAAATAAAACTGAACAATCGTTTCTACTACAGACACAAGGCCTGAAATTTGTGGAGAGCGGGTAAGCGATTTCATCGACCCCGGTGTTTCACTGGTGCTTAATTTATCGACCCCGAAGAGGATGAAAGGCAAATTCGACCTCGGCGGAACTCGAGCTCAGAACGTAGCGGCAGATGAAATACTACTAAGCATTTCGCCCGACGTGCTAACGATTCTGTCAAACTCGCCGCCTTAATAAAACTGAATATATGACATACATACATACATACATACATACATACATCCATAAAACAAACATACAAATCTGCGCATACACTAACACCAAATACTGCACACACACACACACACACATATGCACAAATATCTAGATGATGTTGATAAAAGTTCCAATGAAGGAGCCTTGAATCTATGTTAGAGTCCGGCTCTTTCTCTATGGACAAGAAATACAGAAATGAAACTGATTGATAACATACATACATAC
>NC_068985.1:109957004-109966207 GCF_001194135.2 Octopus bimaculoides
TGTGTGTGTGTGTGTGTGTGTGTGTGTGTGTGTGTGTGTGTGTGTGTGTTTGTGAATGTCTTCGTGTCTGTGTTTGTCCTACACCACCACTTGAGAACTAGTGTTGGTGTGTTTACGTCGGCCTAATTTAGAGGTTTGGCAAAAATGACCAACAGAACAAGTAACAGGCTTAAAAATAAAAAGTACTAGGGTCGATTCACTCAACTCGAATTCTTCAAGGCAGTGCTCCAGTATGGCTGTAGTGTAGGGAGTGAATCACGTAAAAAATAGACCGACTGTCAAATAGATAGATAGATAGATAGATAGATAGATAGATAGATAGATAGATAGATAGATAGATAGATAGATAGATATAACGGGCATTAACTGTGTAGTAATGCCTCACGCTTCGAGGGACTAAATAAGTCGTGGTATGTTGATTCTTGTTTATTTTTATGTATTTCGACCATACGTGTACTGATGAACAAAAGAATGCAGGTTACTTCACAGTTTTTTTCTGTATTGATTGAGAAACCAGTGGTTTACCGTTAAGTTAAATGTTTTTAAGAGATTAATTTTGAAAGCTGCATTCCCTCGCTTTCGGTAAATATGTTGCTTATTTTTTGGTAGTTTTTGACTTATTTAGTCCCTCGAAGCGTGAGGCATTACTACACAGTTAATGCCCTTTATATAAATTATATATATTTATGGAAAAAAATGATGAATTTTTTTTCATTATGAGGTTTTTTTCACGCTGACTACTTGATAAATTCTTATAAAGATTTTATCCTATATTATATTATAGATAGATAGATAGATAGATAGATAGATAGATAGATAGATAGATAGATAGATAAATGCAGACGTGATAGGGATGATGACGATGATGAGCCAGTCTGGGTGCGTCTTCATGGCTCGAACTACTAGATATAACAGCCTAATTTCTCTTTCATCAATGACACTCATCCACATTTAACACGAGAGGACATATTGGGATGAGTTACCCTGCAAAAAGACGGGATAATCGCAACTGGAATATTTGAATATTTGATTACTTGAACGGTTGAAACTAAACAACAATATCTGCAGCAGAAGCAACAACGACAACAACTCGTTGTGTGGCATAAGAAACGTTTATTTCAATATTTAATACATGAATATTGTAAATATTTCAAGAGGCGAGGTATAATATATTATGAATGAAGGTCACTGATGATATATTATGTTTGCAAAATTTCTCTTCTATGTTGCTTTCTGCATCTTTTAAAACTGTGACGAAATATCTTCAGTTGTAACACACGACTGTGACGGACATGAGAGTAAACTTGTCTGGTTTATCATTCAGCACATAGCACCGTTGTCACAACGAGTTAGAGTCTGGTTCCAGCGGGTACCATCTGGACACGACATAGAGACCAGGCCTCCGTTGGCACATGTGTAGAAACGTCGGCAACTGTCGTCGTCCTCGTAGAATCCTGGCTGACACTGATAACATTTAGTCATATTTGGATAGAAACACATCTCTGTCACTGTTTAAAGAGAAGGGAAGTTATATTAATGAAATTCTTATTAGGACTAACCTTATTTTACAACTATCAACACACAAATTGTTAAGTCCTTTTGCGAATAAAACTTTATTAAAGCTTAAATAAGGCCTACAATGGAATATAGATATGGTATTTTTTCAGACACTACTGCTAGAAAAACCCGACTAATTTGCGTAAAGTCACATACACACTTGAACTTCCGGTGCGTTGACTTCTATTTTGTTTTTCTACCACTGCTATAATGGCTTCTGCTCCTCTGAGCTGACTGGATTAATGCCCCTTTACGTAGAAATACCCAAGCCACACATCTACTTTTTTATCATAACCTATGTTGTAACCAAACTCCACGCTACCCGTTCCTTCCTTCCCTCTCGAATTCTCTTCCTTTTTTTTTTGTTTCTCCTACAAGTGTTGAATTATAAAATTGCGACAGTAATATTCATGGTGTCAATAAGGCGGCGAGCAGGCAGAATTGTTACTGCCCCAGGAAAGATACTTGCCAACATTTCTTTACGCTCTCAGTTCAAATGCTGGTGGGAGTCATTTTTACCTTTCATCGTTTCGGGATCGATAAAATAAGTACCAGTTGAACACTGAGGTCAATGTTATCGATTTATCCCTTAACCCGAAATTGCTAGCCTTGTACCAAAATTTGAGACCAATATTAACGGCATCAATCTCTCTGGGTTAAGATGGTGTACAAGGGCACGAGCAAGGTTTCTTCCTTTAGATCCAATAAATGAAAAATAAAAAGGAAAACTTTTAAACAGTGAGGTTTACATACTGTAGGCAAGTCGTATGCCACAACTCACTTCTGTGACTCCTTTTAAAGTTCGGAACTCAAATATGAAGCAAATCATGCTTTGAAATGTGGTGAAAAGAACAGCTACAATGACGATAAAAACAACAATAATTCTAGTGATAAGATGGACAATCTACCGATTCAAGTTATGTAATTATGATTCGGTGATACTAAATATATTACTCACGTGATACTGGCCTAAATTGCGCTGGAGCTGGTAATACTGAAATAGAGAAAGATCATACATGAGAAATCAAAATCTTCTTGAGATAGTGGTATGGACGTATAGTTTAGAATCTGGCATATAACATGCATATACGTAAAATACATACTTAAAACATACAAATCTGCACGTACATACATACATACATACATACATACATACATACATACATACATGCATACATACATACATACAAAAATAGCCTGTTGTTGGTGTTGAAATTCCAATGAAGGAATCTTGGATCTAGGTTAGAAACCGGTTCTTTCTCTATTGGAAAGAAATCTTGAAATAAACTGAATAATGACATACATACATAATTATTGGGGCGTTAAGATATGTAACACACTGCCTAAATGCCAACCTTTAGAAATTAGGCTTCTCAAAACCAGAAAGGAGAAAGCTAATTCGAAAACTACAGGTCCAATCCATCACTAGAACTGTAAAAATCAGTAAAACTTTCCAGAAGTTTATCATTCAAATATATATGATCATGTTTAGATATGCAACTATGTACATGAGAAATGATACATAAAACAAAACATAAAAATCTGCACATATACATACATACATACATACATACATACATACATTCAAACAAAAACACCCTGTTGTTGATAGGTTAGAAAGCGGCTCTTTCCCCATTGGCAAGAAATCTTGAAATAAACAATGACACACATACATACATACATACATACATACATACATACGTACATCCATACATACATACATACATACAAACATACATACATACATACATACATACATACATACATACATACATACATACATAGAAGCAGCTCCAGCGTTATGAAATCCTTGCTTTCATGAAAATCTTGCCGTAAGGAAGAGTTCCCTTAGGCAAAACATATTTTCTTATTGATTTCCAAGTTCATTTACCTCCATTTAACTTGAAAGTCAGTGACAGAATTTAATTCGCGTTACGAATAGATAAGATCATACCAAGGAGTAAGAAACCGATATACGGTAAAGTAACAATTGCTGTGTTGCAATATTGGAATTACTAACAAATAATGCAAGAATACTATAACAGAATAGTTTTCATATTTTGTATGATATCTGATGTAGTGAAAATGTTGACGACTGAACATACCACTCGTCTTCATACTACTAATTTTAGTGAGCCTTAACGTGGCATCAGAAAGAGGTTCGAAATAGTGACACTACTGTCTGTATGCTTCTAGGTTATCAACGATTGACAGTTGTAAAACCTGAATACAGAAAGAGCAGAGATGACATTGATATATTGAAATGTAATTAACGAAAGAAGGTGGAAGTATTGACTTACCTTCGTGGATACAAGTTGATATCTCTTTGTTCCACACTGTTCCGTCTGGACATTCTCGCAGAACTAGATTATCGTGCACACACTGGTAAAACTTACGAGGGTCTCCTGTATATTCGTAGTATTTGTCAGGTAAACATATGACGCATTCTCCAGTGAAGTTGTCAACGCAGAGGTCGTCCACTGGGTAAAAATAGATAGATAGATAAATAGCTAGATAGCTAGATAGCTAGATAGATAGATAGATAGATAGATGTATTGAGAGATATGTGGGTAGAAAGGTGAGTGATAGGGACCTGTTTAAGCATAAAACGTAACAGTCGCTCGCAAGCACATATATAACTTGTACTGCAGTTTCGCTGATTGTTTTATATGCTTCCATCTGTTCCCCAAGATGAAAATGCAGCTCAAAGATCGTTGTTTTAACACCATTTTCGAGATCCAGAGCAAATCGCAGAATGTCCTCGACACGCTAACGGAAAACGACTTCCAGGCCGGATTCCAAAAGTGGCAGGAATGTTGGGTCCGGTGTATTGTTGCGCAAGGTGACTATTTCGAAAGAGATTATATTAAAACTTAGGTACATAAATTATTTTTATTAAACATACGTAGTCCTGTTAATACCACTTAGTACATGAATACACACAAAAATGTCTATAATGTATAAACACGTAATAAAATATAAGAAATTAAAATAATGTAAATTTACTACAGGAAATAAATTATGTAACGTTCATTCGTTTCTACAGTTTATTGGTGATAAACACGATAAGAAACAGTTGCTGCTTCAAATCGGGTGCAGACCACGTACTCACTTCGCCGTGTTTTTACCACTATTATTCAGCACCTGCTATGGTAATAGGTGCTTCTCAATGTGCAAATAACAGAGTCTGCAAATAACAGTCGCTCACATAAATAAGTCAATTTGGGAGAAGGAAAATATTTAAGAAACAGAGAGAAATAGAAGAAAAGTTGTAAGCAATGAAAGTGAAAGAACAAACCCTGATCCGTCCTTCTCTTTGGTAGAGCTTGCAACAAGATATTTAAGACCTACCTGATACAAGGGTCATGTTCACAGGTTCGGTCCCATTCAGCATCTCAAACTCAATCTTCATAACTGGAAAATAAATACAAATTCAACTGTTAAAGAATGAAAAAATTCCTTGATTAACTGAAATATTTTATGGATTATTGTCGTTGTTGTTTCTTTCGCCTAAGTTTAGCCCAGATGCAACAGACCAATGGTCAAGACATACCATCTGTCCTGACTTTTTCAAACACAGTACATTATCGTTGCTGTTGTTTCGTCTAAGTTTAGTTAGAAGGAACATGCGGTCAAAGGTGCCTCATCAATGACTACCCTGTCTTATTGCTGTTGTTGTTTCGGCTAAGTTAACTCAAATGGAACGGACTTATGATCAAAGACATCTTATCCGCGACCATCCCGTCATCACCTTTTCAAACAATATATAATTGTTGTTGTTTAACGCCAGGTCAGTCTTAATCCAGTTAACTTATGATTTATGATTTAAGTCTTTCCGATAATGACAATTCCGATATTTGACAATTATTTGACAATCATAGGGTATCCAGGGCTTCGTCACCGAATACCTCCTTCTTCTTTTAACCCTTCGTGGGCCGGTGGGATCTCTTAGGACCCCAGCAAATTTTAAAAGTTATGCAACTTTTACAATTTTATTTAAATAATTTTCTATCTCATGTCTTTTATTGCCAACAGTTTTTGAATATATATATAAATTTTGAGTTTAAAAATTCCAGTCATATTGATGTTATAGCATAAAATATGCTCATTTGGGTCCAACTGGACACCATTGGCTTTCTGTGAAATTATGTTCTTTTATTTTCAGATATTCTGATGAACTATAAGTCAATTTTCTTCGTATTTGTAATGTTTTATTTTATATTTAGGGCTATATGTATAGTTTACAAAACAATAAAAAATGCTGATTTCTTTCACTAAAAGTTTTTTCCAGTCAATAAATTATAGCTTAATTCCCCTACTGTCACTCCCATCCTTTACGGATAGTGCGGAAATGTGCAAAACTGAAAAGGGAGTCCTCGGGACCCCAATGGCCTCTTGTGTAATTCCAACCCCGCCGACACACGAAGGGTCAAGAAGATCGATTTGAAGGAGATTTCACTGCAGTTTCTTGCAGGCTACGTGACCTCCTGGATCCTCCTTCGCTGGCTCAAATGTATACGGCATGCAGTATAGACACAGGAACTTAAATTTACGACATATACCTATCAAACTGATATAGCGGCGTCACTCGATAGACGAGTGACGCCCCTATTATAAATAAGTCTAACAAAAAGAAATTATGTAGTAATCCTGATGTCGAAATATATTTGCGGCAAAGGGTTTATTCAAATTACTATTGTACACGTTTCAATTACCTTAGCAATTGAAATATGCGTGTGTGCGTGTTTTGTTTGTGTATGTGTGTGCGTGTGCGTGTGAGAGAGTGAGAGCGTTGTATATATGTGCCCATTTATGCGTGTATATGAGTGTGTGTATGCGTCTGTGTGTGCAGGTGTGTGTGTTCCTGTGTATGTGTATGTGTTCATGCGTGCGTGTGTGTGTGTGCTCATTAGTGTGTGTGTGTGTGTGTGTGTGAGTGAGTGAGAGAGTGTTGTATGCATATACCCGTTTGAGTGTGTATATGAGTGCATGTGTGCGTCTGTGTGTGCATGTGTGCGTTCATGTGTATGTGTGTTCGTGTGTGTGTATGTGCGTGCGCCTGTGTGTGTGTCTGTGTCTGTGTGTTCATGTGTGTGTGTGTGTGTGTGTGTGTGTGTGTGTGGTAGATCTAAGTATCACAAGATTGCCAAGAGAACAAATGAAAAATCGTGATAATTTTTTAGCCAGAAATCAGCACTTCGATACTCTCACCCCGAAACATCCACCTCTACCCCGAAAGCATACCAGTATGAAAGACAGATGAGGACAAATCGTTGTTAGTCCTCATCTGATCATCTGGTAGATCAGCCCCTATTTAGCTGATCTATGAATAAAAGTATTTCAAACATGACCGTCCCATCGATTTTCTAAATGATTTTTATTAGTTAGAGGTGGAAATTCAGTATTCATGATCTTTCAATACCGATCCAAACTTGTTATGTCGATATAATCGATATCCGACCAGAATAAATCCTTAGGTCAATATTTACAGTATGCGCTTACCATAAAGTGAACTCCGCTTAAATTTTACCAAAGAGCAGGTGACGCTATGGCAGGTGTCTACTGTAAAGGTCATACAATAAGAAGATTGTGGAATATCCAGTACTCACTGTCACCACATTTCCATACTCTTTGGTCCCAAATAGTTCCTGGTGGGCACATAAGGAGATACATAAGTCCATTGGTACATTGATAGAATTGGTTGTCAGCTCCTGGATCCGGTTGATATTCGCCGTGGTTGCATGGCATGCAGTCGGTTAGATTACGGTCTATCATACACCAGTAGGCTGAAATAAAGTTACTGAAATTTACACATTATATACAAGAATGGAAACATTTTAATTACCCAATAAATTCAGTATATTTATATAATATAATATGGTTATTATTATATAGCAGCTTAAAGGCGGTGAGCTGGCAGAATCGTTAACACGCCAGGCGAAATGCTTAACGGCATTTCGTCCATCTTCATGTTCTGAGTTCAAATGCCAACGAGGTCGACTTTGCCTTTCATCATTTCGGGGTCGAGGAAGTAAGTACTGTTACAAATATTCTTTTAAAAAACTTTTCATTTAATTTTTCCAAAATTTAATTGTTTTCCATACTTAGAGTTGAAAAGTCTCAACAGCTGAAACCGATGCAAACACCCTGAAACTAGTCTGTAGATTCCAGACCAGCAAGAGAAAGCGGCTGACCTCCCCTGTTCGAAGGTTATAATGGACACAGGTTCGTGTGTCACATAGCTAGATAGAGGCGATGGTCTCTTGGAGCTGATCAACGGCAGCACTCGGACCTATTTTTTGGACTGCCATGTTAGCTTGGCGATAACTATTAATATATATATATATAATGGAAGAGGAGCGACATAGAGAGAAAATGGATTAATGCAGATTATTATAGAATGAATAGATATCCTTACGCCAGCAAGTCGATTCATCGAGGCCTAATTGATGTTTAGATGGACAGTTACAGGAATATGATCCATAAGTATTCCGACACATCTTATTGCAACCACCGTTGTTCACTTTACATTCATCAACATCTGAAAAGCATAAAAGAAATATACATTAATAACAGCATTAACAGCAGCTTTAGAAGTTCAAGTTGAAAAAGTTTTCTGAAACAGGCCACAAAACAGTCAGTGCCGAGTTCGTTTTCTCTAAGCAACGTACTTATCTAGATCTTTACATTTACACATGTGTATACTTCTACTTGCTCAATCAAGAGAATGTGGCATTGCTGAGACATCGGTATTGGTGTGTTATTCTTCATTTTTTGCAGGGTTTTTGTTGTTGTTGTTGTTTGTTTGTTTGTTTTTCTTTTTTGTTTTGACTTGTTTTATTCATTGAACTGCAGATTCGCTGAGGGAACTGCTCTGGGTGGTTTTAGTCGAACAAATCGTCTCCAGGACTCATCTTTAATTTTTCCCTTTTATTTTTCAGTCATTAGACCTAAGCCATGCTGAGGCACCGCTTTGAAGACCTTTTAGTCGAATGAATTCGTCTCGGTACTTTTATTTTATGGTTAAGCCTGGTACTTGTTTTATCGGACTCCTTAGAGGAACTGCTAAGTTACAAGGACGTAAGCGCACCAACACCCCTTGTCAAGCTGTAGTGAGGGACAAATACAGGCACAAAGGCACGCACACACATACACACTCACGCAAACACACACACACACACACACTCACACACACACACATACATATACACATACACACGTGTAGATAGATAGATAGATAGGTAGGTAGGTGAGTAAGTAGGTAGGTAGGTTGGTAGATATGTGACGGGCTTCTTTCATTTAACGTGTATCAAAGCCACTCACAAGGATTTGGTTGGCCCGTGGCTATAATAAAAGACACTTGTCCAAAGTGTCATGCAGAGGGACTGAACCCGGAACCATATAGTTAGGAAGTAAGCTTCTTACCACACAGCCAACGCCTTCGAGTACGTTGATCTTTTTTCACTGATACTTATTCTATCCGTTTCTTTTGTTGAAGCGCAAATTTACGGGATGTAAGCAAACAAATATTGGTTGTCAAGCGGTGTGTCGGTTGACAAATACAGACATAATGACAAACACACAGATATGTGTATGTATGTGTGTATATATATATTGTATATATATATATATATATATATATATAT
>NC_068985.1:109967540-109968387 GCF_001194135.2 Octopus bimaculoides
GTGTGTGTGTGTGTGTGTGTGTGTGTGTGTGTGTGTGTGTGTGTGTGTGTGTGTGTGTGTGTGTGTGTGTGCGTGTATTTGTATATATAGTCTAGAAGTCAGTCCTGTGTATATATAACGAGCTTCGTAACTACTTTGCCAATGCCTGAACTTGTATACTTTTCCTTTTACTTGTTCAGGAAGCTGTGACCTTGCTGGGACACCGTCATTGGTAGTGTTGCTTAGTTATTTCATTTCATTTCGACGGTACACTTCCCGTCTTTAGTTTTGATGAACGAAGGAGTTACACATCACCCTCTCCAAATCCATTTCGTAAAATGTTCACCCGGTATCTCAGATAAAAATTTGTTTAAGAGATGTTTTTCAGTACATCCACATATGCACCTTTTAAATCTCTGGGGTTTTTCTTGGCAATGTTTATTTGTAACATCTATTTCATATTACTTAATCGTTTGATAGTTAAATTAACGTACTCTAAAACAGACGGAATTTTTTTTTTCTTATAGATCAACACGATGAATTTGTAAAAGTGAAGATGTCAACATCTTGTTACGATACCAAGAGGTAATATCAATTTCTTTTCCTAAATATAGGAATTGCCTATCACAGATATAAAGATAAGATAAATGTTTACACAATGATGTAAATAATTTCTCATATGCTTATTAACGTTTACTGAGCAAATGTTAGAAACGTATATATAGAATGCGTGTGTGTATGAGTGTGTGTATTTGTGTGAATGAGTGCACATGTGTGTGTATATATGCGTGTATGTGTATGTGTGTGTGCGTGTGTGACTGTGTGTGCGCGTGTATGTGTGTATGCATGTGTATATATATATATATAT
>NC_068985.1:109968974-109975178 GCF_001194135.2 Octopus bimaculoides
ATATATATATATATATATATATATATAGATATATATATAGATATATATATATGTCATTGTGTTGCCCTTCTTGTAGGTATATATGTTTGTATGCATGCATGACGGGCGTCTTTCAGTTTCCGTCTACCAAATCCACTCACAGAGCTTTGGTCGGCTCGGATCTGCAGTAGAATACACTCGATCAAGGTGCCACGTAGTGCGAGTGAATCCGGAGCCACATGGTTGGGAAGCAAGCTTCTTACCACATCTGTAACACACTTGATGATGTTCCGGAACGTAGAGATTAACAATGAACATTGAAAAATATTTCATCTCTAAAATAACGTTAGTATTTCGAAAATTATTCATTTCAGACGCAACTGACTGGTTGTTATTTTATCGACATCTGAGGACTAAAACGACAAAAATATTTTAGGTGTTTGTGGTTCACCCTCGTAATGGAAAATAAATTGAGCTAAGCAATATGAGCCATTTTCTCTGAATTCTTGATGTTGCTATCCACTACCTATGTTTCGTTTACTGAAGAAGGCAAATAGTTTAAATGAAACGAAAGAAATCAAAAGTTCTCTTACCTTCACATGAGGCGCTATCCTTGCTTAACTGGAAACCATGGACACAGGAACAAACAAACGAGCCAGGTTGATTGTAACATAGCTGGCTACATCCTCCATTATTCATTAAACATTCGTTGACATCTGAAACGATTCCATTGTTTTCATAAGTCTAAATTAGTAAGGATTCTTATGATGAGGAATCAGATGAGAAGATAGGATGGAAAGGAGGGGGAGGAGAATAATAACGAAAGGGAGAATTATGCAGAGGGTGCAAGGTATGATGGTGACTATGATGAGAAGGAGAGAAAAAATGATGATAATGATGATGAAGCGACGAAGTTTTGCAGTTTCATTTTACTAAATTCTACGTATAAATTATTAGTCAAATCCAACGTTATTGCGGAAGATATTTGTTTCAGGTGTGCTGCAGCGTGGGATCGAACTAGGATCCACATGGTTGCGAATAAAACTTCTTAACCATACACCTAACGTGTATACGTTGCATGGGTTCTTTCTACTAAATTCTACACACAATTAGTTAGATCCAATGTAATTGCGGAAGATACTTGCCTTAGCTGTGTTGTAGTGTGGGATCGAACTAGGAATCACACGGTTGCGAGTAAAATTTCTTAACCACATAGCACACACACACACACACACATATGTGTGTGTGTGTGCGTGTGTTGCGTAGTTGCTGCGAACCGATCGCCTTTACTACACATCCATGCCTCTACCAAATAACAACATGCTACCTTATAATTGTACTAAAATTTTTACCCGCTCATTTCTTTTTCTGAAATAAGCAGTAAAGGTCACAAACATAACCAACAAGATCAGTAATAGTCAAACTCTGCAACAATATCCAAGGTCAACAGAGGTCACAGCGATGACCAACATCGACTATAAAAGACACAGCAATAGCCACAATCACTAAAGGTGATCTCCGAGGTCGGTAGAAGTAACCGCGATAACTAATGAGGTCAGAGTGAAGATTAAGTCGATCAGTGAAAGTCATAGCAATAACCAAGGAAGCCGATAAAGGCACAGCAATGTCCAAGGTCAATAGAGGTCACAGTAATAACTAACAAGGTCATTGACGGTCACTGATATCCTACAAGGTCAGTAAAAGGATGTAGCATTATGAAAGGTCAGCAGAAGTCACAGCGATATCCAAGGTCAGTAAATATCACAGCTGTAACTAACAAGGTCAGGAAATTTCACAGAGTCAACCAAAGTCAGTGGTATTCAATGTCAGGAGAGGTCGCAGTGATATCCAATGTCAAGAGAGGTTACTGCGATAGTCATTTGGGTTAGTAAACGTCATAGGAGTAACCAGCGAGGTAACTAAAGGTTAAAGCATTAACTAACATAAGTAAAGGTCACAATGATAACCAAAAGTGTTAGTAAAGGTCACAATGATCGCCAACAAAGTAATAAAGGTCAAAACGATATAAACCAATAAGTCCAAAATTTGAATCTTACCTTCACATGTTTTCATGTCAGTCTGCAGATGATAGCCAGTCTGGCAACTGCAAAAATGGGTTCCAATAAGATTATGACACAATTGAGAGCAGCCGCCGTTTTGATGATCACATTCGTTGATATCTGTCAAATACATAGACTAGGTTTGAACGTTTGTACATGGTGGCCAGTGGCTGAGTGGTAAATAGCCTGCTTACCAACCACATGGTTCCGGATTCAGTGCCACTGCGTGGCACCTTGGGAAAATGTGTTCTACTATAGCCATGGATGGATGGATTATATATGTATATACCTACTAAAGCAGAAGAAATGTTCAAAATTACCCCCGACAACCGTTGAGAGCTCGTACTTGTTAATTCCTTAACGTATTAAATCTGTGGTTCATACCAAAGGAGAATCAACTCCGTATGGAATAATATAACTTCCATTTTACAAGATGTTTTTATTATTTTACCCAAGCCCTGCACACACAGCGCACGCACACACACACACATATACATACATACATACATATATATTGCTTCCCAGCCACATGGTTCCGGGTTCAGTCCCACTGCATGATACCTTGGACAAGTGTCTTCTACTATAGCCTCGGGTCGATCAAAGCCTTGTGGGTGGATTTGATAAACAGAAACTGAAAGAAGCCCGTCGTGTATATATATATTTGTGTGTGTACGCGCGCGCGCGTGTATGTCTTTGTGTCTGTGTTTGTCTCCCGACCATCGCTTGACAACTGATGGTGGTGTGTTTATATCCCCGAAACCTAGCGGTTCGGTCCGGCCAAAGAGGCCGATCGAATAAGTACTAGGCTTACAAAGAATAAGTACTAGGGTGGAATGTTTTCGACTAAAGGCGGTACTTCAGCATTGCCGCACTGAAATGACCGAAACGTGAAAAAAAAAAATAAAAAGGAGAATATACAAGGTGTCCACAAGGTCTGGGTACATGGAGTAAATAAAATCATAACATTAACAATTAAATATAAGAAATGATAATTTTTTAAAGTATGTGTTAATCCCCACATATATTGGCGTTCTCAAACTTCTTTTTTATGAATAGATAGATAGATAGATAGATAGATAGATAGATAGATAGATACACATATATATTTCAGGAGTTGAACAACCTTGTTTGGCAAGGTTCCAGGCAGTGTAGGTTGTACCTTAATAAGAATATTTTCGAAGTCAGCCTGCTCTTAGAAAGCACGTCATGCTAAATTGAGAGTATAAACAATATCATCATCATCCTCATCATCAACCTCCCTCTTCCTCTTCCTACTACTACTACTACTACTACTACTACCACTACAGCTACTGACGTCTTCCTCTTTATCATCACCTCATCATTATCTGTGCTGTTGCTAATGTCATCGTAATCATAAGTACGTTATGTTCTTTTTGCTGTTTTTTTTCTTCAGTAGTTTCATGCTAGTTTCTATTGCATCACTTGGTGCACCTATCCGTCGCTTGTGTGTGTGTGTGTGTGTGTGTGTGTGTGTGTGTGTGTGTGTGTGTGTGTGTGTGTGTGCAACATTATATTTATAATGGAAACTGGGTCGAGTGTAGACTCTTCCTGTTAGTTTACTGCATCAGTTTTGTTTTGTTGCGAGGTTTGGTATCGTGAATCTTGTTATGAAGAGCTCCTACAATCACTGGTATTGTAACCATCTTGAGATTCCCCATCTGTTCGATTTCAATCAGCAAATCTTTACATTTTCTGCGCTTATCAAATTCTTTTGCCGAGACATTACGATCACAAGGTATGCTCATGTCAATCAATAAACAGACTTTATTGCTTTGGTATTTCACAACAATATCTGGTTTATTTGCTCTGGTGCTTCGGTTTGTATATACTGAAAAGTCCCTAAGAATCGTTAAATTTTCTTCGTCATTCATAGCTTCAAGATGGTGCTTATACCATTTGTCAACTGTTTTGATTTCATAATGCCGACATATTAACAAGTGTAAATATTGGCCAACTCTGTCATGTCTTGATTTATATTCTTTAGGTGCTAAACCTTTTCATCCAAAATTAGGTGGTAGATTGTTCCAATCTCATCGTTGCAGTATCAGCACTTTGGGTCTACTCCATTTTTCCTCACATTGGCTTCTTCTTCTTCTTCTTCTTCTTCTTCTCCTCCTCCTCCTCCTCCTTCTCCTTCTTCTTCTAATTATTATTATTGTTGTTGTTATTATTATTATTATTATTATTATTATTATTATTATTATTATTATTATTATTATTATTATTATTTTTATTATTATTATTTAAGGTGGTGAGCTGGCATAATCCTTAGCACGCCAGGCGAAATGCTCATCCGTCTTTACGTTCTGAGTTCAATTGCTGCTGAGAGCGACTTTGCCTTTCATCCTTTCGGGGTGGATAAAACAAAAACGTGATGGATACTGGGGTATAACAAGTGCCAGATTTAAAATAAGAACTAAGGTCGATTATTTCGATTTAAACACTTCAAGTTGTTGTCCCAGCATTGCCACAGTTTAGTGAATGATACAAATAAAAGAATGTAGAAGAATAGAACGGTTGTAATGAAGATAAAAGCATTTGAATAATTGATAAAATATGTAAGGTATGGAGAAGGAAAAGTTAGTCCATGAGAAACATTAAGATAATTTGAGTCAAGAATGTAAGGGAGATAATTGCAGATATATTTCAGTTTTATTGGCTTCGTGCATATGTTTGTAATTTCTTATTATCAATGGTGAGCGAGCTGACAGAGCAGTTAAGGCTTTGGAAAAAAATTATTTACTGTATCTGTTTCGTCTTTTTATGTCCTGAGGCTTCCGCTCAATTTCTAGACACCTGGTTACATTTGGGCAACAGACATAGATTCATAGATATCACACCTGGTAATATACAGTCAGAAATTCATTTTGACGACTATAGTCTCGGCCTGGGTAGCTTCCTTTACATCATAGTAACCCAGCTAGTTTTTCACGTGCTGGATTTTCGACCATGTGATCCGCCTTCAGCAATAATAATCAACCACATTAGTGCTCTTCAGAAACACCCATTATTTTCGCCCTATGAACACATCTATCTGCCCATGTCTCTAAATATCTGTCTATTCACCTATTTATCAACCCATCTACCTATTCATCTAACTACATAGCTATTCAGATTTTGCCTGTCTGTTTGCCCCTTGGTCATCCATTTTAATTCCAATTATTCCATTTTCGTCCTAATTTTTATTCTATATTTTTTTATATATTCTTTTGTTTTGATGCTTTTAATGGAGCGGAACTTTTCCATTTGACTTACATGTTTACATTAAAGTTAGCATACATGCATGTGTGTATATGTGTACATATGTGTGTGTGTATGTGTATGTCTGCATGTACATATATGCACATGCATATATGTGTATGTGGGTGTGTGCACGAACACATACACATATTATATATATATATGTGTGTGTGTGTGTGCGTGTCTGTGTCTGTGTATTTTTTTGAATGTAGGTATTTATATATGTATGCGTTTAATAAGTTTATTAATAGGATCTACTGACCAATCCTTCGAACTAATTTCGTTCACTTGGGAAGGACATAGAGGGTGGAACATTTATAAAACATAATACTGACCAGTGGTGACTTACCTGTACAACTACGTCCGTCGTCCAGCAGTTTATAGCCACTTCGACAACTGCAGTAGAAATGTCCTTTCGTGTTTTCACATATTTGGTCACAATGCTGTGTCAGCCAACACTCGTTTATATCTGGATACGAAACATGAAAGAGAAGAGGAGAGAGAGAAAGAGAGAGAGTGAGTGAGTGATAGTGACAAAATTGGAAGGCATGTTAAGGGGTTGAAGTCATCGAATTCCCCATAAGAAAGGTGTCAACCCATCGGGTCATTGTGGACTTGGAGATTGAATAAAGAGAAGTTGATATTATTAATGTTTAACTCGAACATATGTATGTATGTATGTATGTATGTATGTATGTATGTATGTATGCATGTATGTACGTAAGTATTTATGCATGTACATATAAATGTATTTATATACGCCGACAAGCTGGTACACCGGGGAAATTGTGAAGTGGAATTTCTTCTAGATTCGAATTCAACTTTCATCCTTTTGTGATAAATAATATAAAGTACCAATCGAGCACTGGAGTCCATGTATGTATATATATATATATATATATAT
>NC_068985.1:109975191-109976799 GCF_001194135.2 Octopus bimaculoides
TATATATATACGTGCATACATGTATATATATATATGCATATGCATATATTTAAATACATATTCTGTATGTGTGACTCTAGTCAAAACTATTGAAAAGGTTGCAAGACACAACGAAAATTTTAGGAAAATAAAAATAATAAGTGGAAATTTAACGGTGAGTGTGTTAAATTTTAAGGCATGAAAAGAATATGACTCTCCCCAGACACAACAGAATATGCTTCAACACACGGAATCACATAAAAAATCTTGCAAACCAAATCCATATATATATTAGGGTGTCCCAAAACAATGTATACGCACTTTAGCAGCTGATAGCTCAATTGATGGGGGTTTTTTTCCTTTCCAGATGGAACCCATTGGAATTAATGATGGCAGTCAGACTAAGCTTTGAACAAAGGAAATTCATTCTAAAATGCTACTGGAAGTGTGAAAGCGCAGCTGAAGTGCAAACACTGTTTAGGAAGGAGTTTCAAACAGATCCACCTACGCGATTTACCATCACTCGAATTAGAGATAAGTTTGAAGCCGATGTAACTGTTCAGAATGTCAACGAGAAGCGTTCCGGAAACCACGAACATCGACAACCCCAACAAAGCAAGAAAGAGTGCTGGAAGCGTATCACCAAAGTCCAAGAAAATCTGTGCGGCAAGTGAGTCATGAGGTAGGTATTTTAAAACCGCCTGTCCAACGCATTTTGAAGCGTTGTCAATGGAAAAGTTACGTTTCAAGATTAATTCATGGTGTTAATGACGATGATCCAACCCTAAGAGTGCAGTATTGCGAGTGGTACTTAGCACGATGTGTAGAAGATGCACGCTTTCCAATAAAGATTGTGTGGAGTGATGAGGGCACATTCAATTTAAATGGTTCAATTAATCGCCACAATTGCACCAACTGGGGACCTGAGAATCCCCATATTATGGTGGAACACCCTGTCGATTTACCAGGAGTTACAGTGCGGTGTGGCTTATCATTAAGAGGATTAATTGGACCATTCTTTTTTGACGCTATTGTGACTGGTCCCGTTTATTTGAACTTGCTACAACAGTCTGTCATGCCAAGCGTTAGAGAAGACTTTGAAGATGAGGAGTTTTATTTTCAGCAAGATGGGGCACCCCCACACTACCATCGCTATGTTAGATCCTTCCTTGATGAGATCCTGCCAAACAGGTGGATTGGACGGAGGGGTTTCGTTGAATACCCTCCGCTTTCACCAGACCTCACAACACTAGACTTTTTATGGGGATACCTAAAAGACAAAGTCTACGCTATAAAACCTGCAACAGTCGCTGATTTGAGAGCAGCCATTGACCAATAATGCACACAAATACCAAACGAATTGTTTCGTGATATTTGCGATTCCATTACTTTGCGTTGTCAGCAGTTCCGGGACCAGAACGGACGCTAGTTTGAAAACAGGCATCGGTAAAACAATAAAATAAAGTCTGTAGATTCTATTAAATTTTGAAAATGAAATATATTTTACTAAACACCTACTTCACAGTTATTTAAAGTATGTATGCATTCTTTTGGGACACCCTATATATATGTGTGTGTACATACACACACACACACACACACACACACACACACACACACACACACACA
>NC_068985.1:109976930-109977963 GCF_001194135.2 Octopus bimaculoides
ACACATATGATTGTGTATGTGATTAGTGTACGTGTAGTTATATATATGTATGCACATTCATATTAACACATATCTATAAGCTTATATATGTATATTTATATGTACACATATATGTATTTGTGTGCGTGCGTGTATGTGTGTGTGTGTTTGTATGTCTGTGTGCGTGTGTTTGAGTGTCCTTTTATATAAACAGAGCTAAAAGTTGTGTACTACCAGCTAGTAAAATTGATGCTCGGGTAATAAATCAATGACAATTAAATAATCCTTTCTACTATAGGCACAAGGACTGAAATTTCGGGCACGGGATAAGTCAAGTGCTCAGCTGGTAGTTATTTTATCAATCACGAAAGGATGAAAGGCAAAGTTGACCCCAGCGGCATGTGAGCTGAGAACATCAAGACGGACGAAATGCCGCTAAACCTTTTTTTCTCGGTGCCTTAACGATTCTGCAAACTCAATACCTTCAATCACAATGTAATACTGAAAGTTCATACCTTCACATGTCTTTCTGTCGAATGATAGATGATACCCAGGTCTACATGAGCAGTAGAAAGATCCGTCAGTATTTTGACATAATTGACTACATCCACCGTTTGATGTCTTGCATTCGTTGATATCTTTTCAAAAGAAAGTTAAAACAAAGAATAAGGGCTTTTTAGCTCAAAATGTTAGTATATGTAAGAAAAGAATACATTCTAATATTATATGTGTTGGTGATGTTTAACCCTTTAGCATTCAGATTACTCTGTCATTATTCACATTACCTATTTTTACTGACATTGAAGGGTAGGTGTGAGAGGCTACACCCGACCAGTTTTAATATAAAAACAGGTATTTGGGTTAGGCAAGCAGACCAATATTTCCCACTGATCGAATGGCGGACTGGAGTAATGTGAAATAAAGTGTTTTGCTCAAGAACACAATATGCTGCCCAGTCAGGAAATCGAAACCAGCACCTATCGATCGTGAGAGCAATAGCCTAACCGATAGGCTACGCGCCTTCATTATGCATATATATATATATATATATATA
>NC_068985.1:109978666-109981245 GCF_001194135.2 Octopus bimaculoides
TATATATATATATATATATATATATATATATATGCGTATATATGATAATAAAGATTGCCAGAACGTAAACCTATCCGACAATCTAACGACTCTGTCTACTGGCTGCTTAAACATACATGCGTTCTTACATGTGTATATGCGTACATATGTGTGTTTGTGTGTGTGTGTGTGTGTTTGTGTGCGAATATATTTTTTTTTTGTACATTCATGTATATATATTAATTTATATATTTTATATATTTTATACATATGTAAATAGATGTTTATACACTCTTACGAAGAATAAATCTTGAGGGTCGATCTCTTTGACTAAAACCCTTTAAGGCGGTGCTCCAGCACGGTGGAAGTCAAATGACTGAAACGTGTAAAAGAATAAAAGAACACGTGTGTGTGTGTCTGTCTGTCTGTCTGTCTGTCAAGGCACGTAGCCAAGTTGTCAGGGTATTGCACTCAAGATTGCTAGATCATGGTTTCGAATTTCGGACCAAGCAGCGCGTTGTGTTCTTAACCAAAACACTTCATTTTACATTGTTTCAGTCTACCCAATGGTGAATGGGTAAGTCCGTGACAGAATAGCCTTCAAATCAGGGACAATGTTGGCCTGCACGCATTGTGAGCAGCGATGTGCAACAACATACAACAGTTTGGTCAATACCGTGAGATATATATATATATATATATATATATATATCATTCTGTATAATTTTATATGTTATATTATATATACCATAGTGTGTAACAATACTTTACAGGAAATTCAAGTGGTAAATTGCTTCATAATTATTGCTGCTGTCGTGGTTTAACCCCATGACAATTCTGATCAACCAAAAGGACATTCTAGTTGTAGCTGGTTCGTCTATTTTTATATTTTACACACTGTACCTAGGGCCATTTTTCCGAATAAATCCTTTTTATAAAAAGGAAACTTTGATTGTAATTTAAGAGAAATTTGTCTGTTGTTCCCAGCAGTCGATTGACCAAGTTGAAGTTTCGTCGCCAGCTTGAGAATAATATTTCTTTATTTTTATTTTATAAGATACTGTGATGAGGACAAAGAAGAAAAACAGTGTCTGTAACTTTTACCTGTTTACCTATACTGATTAGATTTCTTTGTGGTTGATAATCAATACATGTACTTACCTATGCAAGTGAGCCCATCTGGCTGTAGACTGTATCCCAGCTGACAACCACAAACATACGACCCCAGGGTGTTCTGACAAAGTTGGCTGCATCCAGCTTTATTTTTGTCGCATTCATTGACATCTGCAGAGAAGTGAAGGCATTGGGTAAACGTTCAAGCGATCGACAAACCCTTTCAACTCTTAGTAAAGTAAATTATCCCTTGAACAAAATTAGCACAATAATTTAGAGGCACAGATGATGTTCATTATTTAGTATGCATTCTGTATATTGAGTTTTGATTGTTTTTTTATCTGTTTGTGTAATCATTAAACGGTTGGTGTGGAGTGTCTATGTGAGAAGTTGAGAGACGGTGTGAATGTGAAGGGAAAACAGATTGGTGAACCAAGTGGGAAGGCAAGAGCAATGTCGAAGGTGGTATTCATGTGTCGGCATGTGTATAACAAAAATACATCAGAGTGTTGAAAAGTTATTCAACAAAGAGGATACGTTTAGACTAAAATTGGGTAAAGAGAAAAAAATATATATTCATTCTATGAAAAGCAGATAAGTCAAAGAAATTATTTAGA
The DNA here is from genome assembly GCF_001194135.2 of Octopus bimaculoides. Lineage (NCBI taxonomy): Eukaryota > Metazoa > Mollusca > Cephalopoda > Octopoda > Octopodidae > Octopus > Octopus bimaculoides. The sequence continues at coordinate 109,980,376 of NC_068985.1, forward strand.
ACTACACAGCAATTATTAAAGGTTAGAAAGGTGACCTAAAATTGCGAGTATTTTGAATATATCTCACGGAGTGACGAAACTCCATGGAATAGTTACAGGCTACACTTTGGCAAGGCATAGCTCACCTTCAGGCACTCTGCCGGGGTTACGGCGAAGTCATAGAAATGCAGCATAGTGGATTGTGAAGAGGCAGCGGAAGAGCTCAGCTGAGCTAACGGTGCTTCTTACATTGACGCTGAGCTGAGGAAACCTAGAAGATCAACAGTCAGGATCACCAAGCTCTCTCATGAGAGTAACTGCAATGAATCCATTGGGGTGGCGTCCATGGTTGTGTAATCCGCTAATGAAAGGCTCACTATGACTCAGGCTCCCAATTCCCATTCATAGCAATGGAAATGGATGGAGACAGAGAGTCATGGGAATCCGCGAAAACTGCGAAAAATGAGATAAAAGGAGAATTACCAAAACATCTATGAGGAACACAAATATATTAACTTACCTTGGCATAATTTACCATTATTTAACAAGGAATAACCTGGACGACATTCACAATGAAAGCTTCCTGGTTCGTTCACACATAAATGTTGGCATCCACCATTGCCAATCATGCATTCATTGTCGTCTACAATTAATGACGTTCAAAATAACTCATTAAACAATAAATTTTATTAGGTAAACATTTCAAAATAAATGCACACACACACACACACACACACACACACACACACACACACACACATACATACATATACATATATATATATATATATATATATATATATATGTGTGTGTGTGTGTGTGTGTACATACATACATACATACATACATACATACATACATACATACATATATATATATATATATATATAT
>NC_068985.1:109981685-109983471 GCF_001194135.2 Octopus bimaculoides
ATAATTAAATATATCTATGAAGAAACGATGAATTTTTTCATTACGAAATTTTTCGTTATTTCTTCATTATGAGGTTTTTTCACGCTGACTACTTGATAAATTCTTATAAAGAATTTATCCTATATTATATTATATATATATACATGATTTCATACACTCACACATATATACGAAGAGGTACTGAAAAGTTTCTGGTTTTAAGGATATCGCGAAAAGCCTGGTTGGAGGCCCACCTTCCGAGTTCTTTTGCAGGGCTTAGAAAAACTGAAGGACCACTGTACTAAGTGTGTGAATCTGAGAGGGGAATATGTTGAATAAAATTACAATTAACTAATCTTCCTCTATTTTCTTTTACCTAAAGATGGGAACTTTTCAGCACCCCTTCGTATATGCGCGTGTGTTCTCATAAGTTAAAATGAAATTTAAAGTGCAAGATAAAATAAAATAGGGATCTACAGCTAATGCTTTAGTAAACAAATTTATAATTATTTTATTTTAGTTCTTGATTTTACTGCTTGTTTCTTCTGATCATATTTGTTTACTTTTTAGTACGTTTGAAAGCACCTTCCAAATAAGGCCAAACTAGTATCTGAAAAAGTGTGGAAGTTTATTAAATACATCTCAGGGCTGCTTCCGTATAGTAAGAAAACCTTGCTAAATTTGACAGAGTTTAATATTTACTTGCTATGAAACGTCCAGATGAATAATTTGTTCATTTTGTTACTGCAGAAAATTAAATGTACTACATATGTGGGAAATTATGTCTGTGGGTGTATTTGTGAAGTTGGTAGCTAACTCCTCCTACATAGTTTTATCGATTTTGATGAAACTTGACACTTGAGTAGAACTTATGTCTGAAAACCTCATGGCATACTCAGATTGTTGAAAAAATCGAAAATAGGGCCCCTGGAAAGAATCCTTATATATATCTAATATATTTTCTTTTAATATCCAAGGAAAATAACCCATTTGCCCCTCGAAGGGATCCTTATATATAGCCAAAGGAAATAACTTATTCATTTTCCTAAATTATTTGGTATAAATCAGATTGACGATGCTTATTTGAACTGTTAGAGTTATTTTCGCAATTTATCCAGTATAACCCTTAAACAAGTAAATAGTATTTTCCTAAACAATAGATCCACTTATGTCGGTTAGTGACTTATTCACGAATATACAAATACCAGCGCCGTTGAGGGTAATATTCTCTGGGAACGCACAAAATCACTTTTCAGAGTTATTTACTTTGAATAGTTATTATCTTATATCTGATTAGCCTGTTATTACGTAACATGCTTCAAGATTTTAGTATACATACCTTATAAGTATTTCCTCCTAATTTCTATAGACTCTAGGAACGCATTAAAGTTCTTATCGGAGCTACTTTATTTGAATTCTTACTATCGGGTAACTAATTTCATGTTATTCCATAACTGACTTCACAATTTGGGTATTAATAACTTATTGGGAATTCCTAAAAACAAGATCCTGTGTAATACAGTTCGGTATTCTCTGTAAATGCACAAAAACCGTTTTAAGGGTTACATACTTTGTATTGTTGTTATTGGATGAGCGAAACAATTATGAGAACGAAACCAAAGAATAAGCCCCGCTTTCCCGGGAATTACCGAGTACGTCAGCTAGTTTATGAATACATATGTATATGTATATTTAATGAGCGTGGGACATTTTGGCAACGCTGGTGTAACTGGATACAGACAACGAAACAGCTGCTAACAAATACAATTCACATTTCTACACGTCTTTTATTGTCTTAATTATATAT
>NC_068985.1:109984041-109985392 GCF_001194135.2 Octopus bimaculoides
ATTTATATATATATTCTTTTCTTTACGCATGCATACGTGTATATATAAATGACTATACAAATATCAGGTCATTAGGAATGAAATGCCCGAGTTTGAACTGAAAGTTTATATTACTTTATCTCAACAAAAAGCAATGCAGTTAATTAAAGTATGCACTTAAATTATCAACACAATTTTGTCATTTTATCGGTTGCTTATTTACGCCGGCAGCGAAGAATTCTGGAGAGCAATAGGTGATGAAATCACGGAAGGCTGTTTTTGCATCTTCTTCAGATTTGAAGTTTTTTCCTTGCAAAAAGTTGTCTAATGCCTGGAAAACATGAGAGTCAGTTGGTGCAAGGTCTGGTGAATATGGTGGATGACAGAGTACTTCCAAGTTCAGTTCCTGTAACTTGAGTGGCGTTCTTTGTGCTACTTGTGGTCAAGTATTGTCTTGCAAGGGAATTGACCTGTCTCTATTGACCAATCTCGGTTGTTTAATTGCAAGTTCACTCATCATTTCATCCAATTGGTTGATGTATGCATCCGCTGTAATTGACTTACCAGGTCCCATGAAGCTGTAGTGAATGACACCAGCGCTAGATCACCAAACAGACACCATTAGCTTTTTTGGTGAATATTTTTTGGGGGGATTGTGTTTTGACACATCGTCTCTAGCCAACCACAGTGCAGAATGCTTTCTATTGTTGAAAAGAATCCATTTTTTTTATCACACGTAACAATACGATGCAAAAATGGTTCGGTTTTAAGCAGTGACAGCGAGATTTAATACGACGTGTCATTTGATGCTCGTTCTGATCATGTGGTACCCACTTGTCTAGCTTCTTTACCTTGCCGATTTGTTTCAGATGGTCCAATACAGCTGAAATCGAAATATCAAACCTTGCTGCTAACTCACGCATAGTTTGAGATGTATCCGCTTCCACTGCAGTTTCCAGCTCATTATCCACCTTGGTCTCAGGTCTACCACGGGGCTGATTTTCAAGAGTAAAGTCACCAGACAGGAACTTCTCAAACCATTTACGTACAGTGCACTCATTTGCCACATCTTCACAAAACACCTCATTGATGTTTTGAGGTGTCTGCGATGCATTGGTTCCACGACGGAACTCATATTCATGAATACCATGAATTTTTGATCTCTCCTTGGGTTCACATAAATTGATTTACAAGAGAAAACTCATAATATAATCAGACACCATGAATTGCATTTCGAAAAGTGATGTAACTTTTCTATGTTATAAAACAAAGAATCGTCAGGAAAACACATTACAGGTGACGGCAGCCAAACTTGGTGCAAAGGAAACTCAGTTATTTCATTCTTAATAACCTCATATATATATATATAATA
>NC_068985.1:109985660-109997617 GCF_001194135.2 Octopus bimaculoides
TATATATATATATATATATAGAGAGAGAGAGAGAGAGAGAGAGAGAGAGAGGGGAGAGAGAGAGATCTATGCGTGTATGTATATATGTATATGCGTACATGTGTATATATATATATATATATATGTATATACATGTGTGTATATACATATGTATATATATGTAAATACGTACACACACACACACGCATATATATATAAGTGCTCTCAAATTTCACCTGAAGACGTGCATGTACAGGTTAAGTTTTATTTGTGAAATACAGTTTGATTTGAATTTGCTACAAGTGGTCTACGTTTATGATGGTGAACCGTTGGTGGGGATGCTTGCAATGTGACCTGGGCATCAAGGAGACGGCAGACTGAAAAAGTTTTGGAATCCATGGTCTAAACTCACCTGAATTTTCTGAGACTGAGAATATTAATACAAGGAATTTGTCAACACTTTCATCCACCACCTAACGGTCTCATTTTGTCGATCGTTAGCTAGCTGTGTTTGATAATCTTGTTTGATAGTTTGTCTTATGTTCTAGCATGCACAACTACGTCATAGGTTAGAGTGGTTAACTCCCGGAAAATAAAGAAAATGTACATTGAAAATACAAAGGACTTACCTAGACAAGTCTTGCCGTCTCTCTGCAAAACGTAGCCCGATCTACACATACAGTAGCTTGTTCCATTTTGGTACACGCAATTGTGGTCACAACCCCCATTTCCGGACGCACATGTGTTCTTCCCTGGCGAAATTAATAATGCAAACAGCTTATATAATATTTATATATATACATGCATACATACATACATACATACATACAGCATGTCTAGATATGTGTCTTTAACCCTTTAGTGTTTACATTACTCTGTCAAATGTAATACTTATTTATTCACATCGTTTTGAATTAATTGTGCCTTATCCCATAGCTTCAAGATTTTGATGATGTGATTATTATATTTAGAATGACATTGCAGGGTAGGTGTGAAAGGCTGAATCTCATAAGTTTGACCACAAAACAAGGATAATATTCTGGCCAGATATGGCCAATTTAAACACTAAAGGGTTAAACATTAGAATATATATCTGAAGTAAAACATATAAATCTGCTCATATACATACAAACAAAAATCCCTGTTGCTGATGTTGAAATTCCAATGAAAGGACTTTCGATCAAGGTTAGAAACCGGCTCTTCCTCTATTGGCTAGAAATTTTGAAATAAAACTTAACAATGACATACATACATACATACACACACACACACATACATACATACATACATACATACATACATACATACATACATACATATGCATGGCTGTGTTGTAAGAAGCTTCATTCTCAACCACATGCCAGTTATCAAACTAAGTTTGGTAACGACCAGCAGTGAATACATCCAAGCTCACGATCTGATCGACAGCTCATCTTATTGTCCACCGTGGCGTTTAATTTCTACCATTTGATCAATAACGAATGATATCTTACTTTTGCACGTTCGAGAATCTGGAAGCAGAATATAACCCAGTTCGCATCCGCAGACGTAAGATCCAATTGTATTGATACATAACTGGTCACATCCATCTAAATGCTTTTCACATTCGTTTTCGTCTGAAATATATAAAGAAAAATCAAAGAACGTAATATAGATAGATAGATAGATAGATAGATAGATAGATAGATAGATAGATAGATAGATAGATAGAATTAAAAGTGTTTTTCATGACATGTCTTGATAATTTGAGTGCACTTGAGAAAACTCAGGCTCTATTCATTCCAACGCTGCTTGAACACTGCATTATTTGTACTGTATGGAAATTATTCTTTTGTCACTGTCCAAAAGACGCTAACAGCAAAGCTTAAAATAATGAAAGAGTACCTGTTACTGCAATACGTTAAATTCTCCTACTCTATTCAACGGTCAAGGAAGAAAAATACCCCAGGTAAACAAGAACGCCTACATACACCTCAGCGCACTGTGATTCACTGCTTGTGTGAGCTACGATGTTCCAAAATATGATCTAAACAGGACTTAACCAGGTGGTTTTCATTAAGTTAAGTATGGCAGGAAGCTTTCAAGATTATCAAATTCACACACATACACACGCACACACACACGTGTGTGTGTATACATATAATCCTTCTACTATACGGAAAAGGCCCGAAATTTTGGAAGAGAATGCTAGTCAATTACATCTGCCCGAGAGCATAACTGATACTTATTTCCCTGACCCGAAAGGATGAAAAGCCAAGTGACCTAGACGGAATTCGAACGCAGAATGAAAAGATGTACGAAATGCCGCTAAGCATTTTACACGGTGCGTTAATCATTCTGCAACTCGCCTTATACATACATACAGACATACATACATACATGCATACATACATATACATACATACATACATTCAAACATACATACATACATACATACATACATACATACATACATACATGCACGCATACTGAGACAAATCCGGTTGTCTCGACACAAAACATAGTTTATTAAGTATCATCCAATCAGTGGACACGATTCTATCATGTGATGTTTTTCACTCCCATATCGTTTTGTTATTTAATAGAGAGAGAGAGAGAGAGGGAGAGAGAGAGAGAGAGAGAGAGAGAGAGAGAGAGAGAGAGAGAGAGAGAGAGAGAGAGAGAGAGAGAGAGAGAGAGAAATAGTGAATGCGGCACAGCGATAAGGAAAGAAACTAAAAACAAAGAGAATGACAGCGTCTGAAATACCGGAGACTGAGCTCAAAATTAGTCGTAATAAAATCCTCCATACCTGTACATGTCCTCTGATCATATCTAAGGACAAACCCGGCATAACATGTACATTTGTAAGATCCTTCTGTGTTCACACATGTATGGCTGCAGTTACCGTTATTTGACGTACATTCATTCTCATCTGAAACAACCAAAAAGTTTAGCAGACGACAACTTACTTTGAAGCATTTTTAATACTTTTCTTGTCTCGTGGTAATGGAGGAGATGGGTAACATTCGGGTAGATATTATCAAAACAGAGCAATTCTGTCGAGAATGTTGACTATATATATGCATAACATGTATATATATATATGTATAACATTTTTTGTATGCGTTCCTCTATAAAGGATATTTTCTTAATTCACTTTGAATTCAGCCCATTTTGGATGGTCTTGATAACGTTGTATAAGCATATAGTTTCGGATATAATAATTTGACTCGTATTTTATACCTTTTGTCTGTAACCAAATATGCTGGCAGAATAGAAACAATCGACGATAATATGTGTTTTTCTCCAATTCTCCAATCTTGTTCTTATATATATATATATATATATATATATATATATATGTATAGGCGTGCATGCGTGTGTGTGTCTGTGTGTGTGAACCCAGTTTCGAAAGAATTGCAAAACTCTATACAGATATGTGACTAATGACACTGTAAAAATAAATAATTGATATACATGCATATATATATATATATATATATATATATATATATATATACACACATGCACACACACATATATATATACATATATATATTCACATATACATATATATACACACACATATATATACATATACATACGCATATATATAAAGGTGTGTGAGAACGAGAGAGAAAGAGCTATATATCTCACCTTCACATGCGTACTTATCTGCTTTTAGGACGTAGCCGTGGTTGCATGAGCACTTGTAGGAACCCAGTATATTGATGCAGTTGTGACTGCACGGGATATCTTCATCTTGGCATTCGTTGTTATCTGAAATACAATAGATTTAAATATTACAAGTTAAAATCTCTGTCCTACTCAAAAAACTCGTGAAAACCAATAAACCAACAAGTACTTAACCCGACTTAATATTCGCAAAATCCAGAAATATTTTCACGTACACTTACCTCTGAACTCCTGAATATACTTATCCTACACTGGATATCCGCGAAAACTTGGAGTACATTCTATCACTAAGTATTGAATAGGACTGTTTAAAGAAATTGAATGACCGTCAAATTCATAGTGCTTACCCACACAGCTACGTTCATCGTCAGTCAGAGAGAATCCTTCACGACAGGAACAGACGACACCGCCCATTGTGTTTTGACAGATGTGATCACACCCTCCGTTGCTGATTAAACACTCGTTGGTATCTGTATAGAGAAAAGGGTTCATTTTATAATGACTCTGAAGTTTCGATGTCAATAGAATTATTGCAAATATCGCATTCTACACGTACATTGAGTTCTTGATTTTGATTATGTTTGATGGTTATTTTTCGTATTATTTTCTTAGAAAAATATTCAGTTTTATAACACACGAACACACACATTCACATTGACATATATATACATTCACATAGGCATATATATATATAACTCAAAGGAATTCCAACTTTGTCTGATTTTCACGTTTTATTTACAATCTTATAGTAATATAAGATAATATAATATAATGAAATGATAGAATATTACATGTCCATTGTGGTTGAACTAGTACTTTCATGCATTAAACTATGCAATCTTCAGATTCATTTAGTAGTGGTGTCAGTTATGCTTTACAATTTACAACTGTGGCGAGATGGCTAAACTGTGTCCCTTAAATATAGGCTCCAAAATGTTAATTTTTGCAAACTGCATTCTGACCAATAAGTGTATGATTTTACTCAATTACTTAAGTTGAATGGTGTTTGGTTTAGGCATCACGGTTTGCATGAGGAATACTGAATGTCTTCATGCACTTCAGACCCTCCCATGTCCCTGGTGATGGACCTGATTGTGCGTGTATGTTCCATATGGATTCAAAGACTGAGTTGCCGATTTTGAATCAAAAGATTCAATAATCTTTCGGCTACCAAATAATGCATGTTTTTTTTTGGTTTTTTTTTTTACACCACTCTTTTTTACTACAAAAATAACCTCGGAAATGAGGCTGGGTTGCACAGTATTGATGTGTTTAACTAAGGGAGGCAATTCTGCCAGAACAATTTTTATATTTTAGAGCTGGCATGGTCTGAATTTGGTAGACGAAAACTGCAGCGATGTTCATCAGAAAATGACCGAAAAACATGCTTATAAAGAAGAGTTGTTTGCTTCACACTCCTCGTTTGCCGATTCTGCCCATAAGAAAGGAACAAATAATACAAGGTAGCTGTAGGTCATAACACCCGGGCAACGCAGGGGTGCATCGCTAGTGTGTGTGTGTATGTGTGTGTGTGTGTGTGTGTGTGTGTGTGTGTGTGTGTGTGTGTGTGTGTGTGTGTGTGTGTGTGTGTGTGTGTGTATTTATATGTAATTCCACGTGACAAAAGTACGCTGTAATTCACACATTAACTCACCTAAACATGTTTTCTTGTCTTCCTGGAGATAGAACCCTGGCCGACACGAGCATTTATAGGAGCCCAGTACATTGAAGCAGTTGTGAGAGCATCCTCCATTCTTAAAAGTACATTCATTAACATCTGTAATTGAGATAAGTGAAGATTGTTTTCAGCCAAACAAAACTAAAGCAATCAAAATACAGTGCAGTATGAATTCATTCAGAGCAGGAACTTCAATAACTGTTTATAATATACGTTTATAATGTTAAGTAGTCATACCTTCACTTACATAGGCGCAGGAGTGGGTGTGTAGTAAGTAGCTTGCTTACCAACCACATTGTTCCGGGTTCAGTCCCACTGCGTGGCACCATGGGCAAAATATCTTCTACTATAGCCTCGAGCCGACCAAAGCCTTGTGAGTGGATTTGGTAGACAGAAACTGAAACAAGCTCATTGTATATATATATATATATATATATATATGTGTGTGTGTGTGTGTGTGTGTGTGTGTGTGTGTGTGTGTGTATATGTATGTATGTATGTATGTATGTATGACCATAACTTCACTCTATAGTCACAAGTTATGTAGTTAAGATCATATCCTCACAAATATAGTCATAACTTTTGTAGTTATTATGGCCATGCTTTCACACGCACAGTCACAGATTTTGTACTTACTATGATCATGCTATCATTCGCATACTCACATTTTTGTAGTAACATAATAAAATCATGCAAGCTATTTAACCGGACACTTCACCGTTTGTGTTACTCCACCGACCTTCGTTTACCTGAATCATATTCATATTCTAAATGGATACCCAGACAGTGATCACTAAAACAAATTTCATTATACACACCAATTATTATTTTGCTGGCATGTAATCATTTATTTTAACTCAAAGTGCAACAAATCACCTTATTTCAATGTATTTAAATTATGGTGTTACCTGTGCACGATTTGCCATCCGCCATTGTTGCGTAACCTTGACGACAAGAGCAAGAATAGCTACCATCTTTGTTGGTGCACATGTGTTCACAGCCGCCGTTTCTTTCACTGCATTCGTCTTTATCTAGAAGAAGAAGAAGAAGAAGAAGAAGAAGAAGAAGAAGAAGAAGAAGAAGAAGAAGAAGAAGAAGAAGAAGAAGAAGAAGAAGAAGAATTGTTTCCTTATTTCTTTATTGGTCATAAGGGCAGACATAAAATGTACAATAGATATTAGGACACAACAGAAAAATACTCAGAAAGGTGTTTGTACGCGTACACGGATTTTCAAAACAACCGATGAGGTAATGACAAAATTTTAACAATAGATAATTCATTATAATGGGATGCTCAGAGAAAAACCACCAAAACCGCAGTCCTCTGACTGTTATGGCATGTGCCCTCCTCCTTATCGTCTTCTTTTAGTCTACAGACAAATACTCTGTGCAGGACCATTCACTTGTCTTTGCCTCTCGCATCCATCTTACATCATATTTGCTGAAAGCAGCACTTCTTTCTCTATCCTCATTTTCCATGTCAAGTGAAAATTGATGAAGGCTTAACAAAAGATGTCTGTCTTTAGGCCTATTCAGTCTGGTCCACCACAAAATCTCTTTCGCTAAAGCCACTTGACAGATAAGCACTGCCTGTCCTCCCTGGCAAAATGAAGGCGGCTAAATGGTCTTCACAATGGAGTTGGCCAATAGCCAGATCCATCCTGCCGATGTTCAACATAATTCCACATGTCGGCAATGCTCGGATACTAGATAAGTGCGTGCAGAAGTTTCGTCGATTTGCGCGCACCTTGGACAGCCCCAGCTGACGGCACATCCATGCCTAGTAGTCTCCCATCCACCATTCTCTCTCTCTCTCTCTCTCTCTCTCTCTCTCTCTCTCTCTCTCTCTCTCTCTCTCTCTCTCTCTCTCACACACACACACACACACACACACACACATACATACCGTTAGCATTGCCAGACCAGAGATTTCTGAACATTGTCCATGAACCCCTGCCCAAAACTCCAGCGGGTTTTCGGACGGGGGCTCATGGACAATTCGATTCTTGTCGACGTCCAGAATCTCTCCCGTGAACGTCACCACTAAACCTCTATAGAATACCAAAGTGGAACTTCCCCTGACCGCGTTGTCCAACTAGCGGAGTGCTGTGAGCGCCTGACCATATTCTAGGTGCCAAGTACCCTATCTCTGTATCGCTTGAGCCAGGACAGTGGCTCTAACAACAGATTCCTCAAAATCCATAAACACACTTAGCATTAAACACGCATATACTGAGAAAAGGATAGATACGTATAAATGCATTGAATCAAATATAAACAAGAAAACTACAAGCTCTAAGGATCGCGACTGAAAGGGGAACCTGCTGAATTTACTTAAAAGATATGAAATAAGTTACTCTGCAACAGACAGGCTTCCTATCCCAGCGCTACGTCTTGAGATGACTTACAGAGACATTAAGCAATCATTCAAAATTGACGCATACACATTTTCTGAACAACAAGCAACCCTAGGAATGGTATTTACTTTTCTCCTACTTCCGTAGTGTTAAGCAGATGAGAGATATCTACTTCTGGATACGATGGTTACCTATTTTACATAAACTTTACCTTAGCACTGAGAACTAACTTAGCGCTGAGAACTAACTTAGCACTGAGAACTAACACACAACTATTACACTCGTAAGTTAAATGTAATAGTTGATCGGCAATTTTTTGGAATAGGTATTAAAACCTCATGGAGAAGAGTGCCACTAAAAATTTATCGGAAAAAGGGATGGAATTTGAGGGCAAACATGTAAAGATTTAAATACTTTGGGAAAAAATTTCTTTCACGTAATGAAAGGATCTCACAATTCATAGCCCATCTCCTTCTCCATAAGGTAGAGACAGTTGTTCTGAAATCCTCCGATCAATTATTGCACCCGTTTCGTGAGTTTAATAAACTATTGGCTAATATTTTAGTAAACAGAGTTATTTACCTGCGCAGGTATGTCTATCTTCTGTTAAGGCGTAACCAGTTCTACATGTACAAGTGTAGGAACCTGGTATGTTGGTACATGTTTGCATACAGTTGCCATTGTTGTGAAGGCATTCGTCCGTATCTAGAAAACAGAAAGGAAAACTGATATCACGGTTGAAATGTTTAAAAAGTTTCTGTATGTATTGGGACTCCGTTCATGATTTTTACGTTATATAGTAAACACACCTACATACACCACGGATATGTTCACACATACACACGCTGAAAAACATACACAAATATAGTTACATCCACACAGATGCATACATTAGAAAGAATATAGAAAGATTTCCAAGGAAACACAATTTATAAGTGCCATCATCTGAAAAAATATATATGTTCACTCTACCATATTTTATTAAATATTTTACCTTCATTTGAGATTCACTCAGTTTATTATTATTATTATTATTATTATTATTATTGTTGTTGTTGTTGTTGTTGTTGTTGTTGTTGTTGTTGTTGTTGTTGTTGTCTTTGCACAGCTTCTAACGCTGTAGATGTACTACGGTGTCAGCTGGTCACTACTAGTGAACTGAGGTAACACCTCTTATTTTTCGAGCACCTTCCGGAGTATTCGTGTAGTTCCAAGCAGTGCTGTTTTCTGCAAGTGCTCCACCCTTATTGCAGCTCCTATTTGTTCCACGTACTTCTCAAGATTTTTACTCATTGTTCCCAGGGCTCCGACAATTATTGGTACTACTGCTACCTTTTTCATCGACCTCAACTGCTTAACCTCCCAAGTTAACCCGTCATATCTATCAACTTTTCTTTCTTCCTTATCGCATAACTTGTTGTCATCTGGGCATGCTATATCTATGATCCAGCATAGTTTGCTTTCTTTCTCAATTAAGACTATGTCTGGCTTCGTATTCTCTATCTCATGGTCGCACTGAATCAATAAATCATTATTATTATTATTATTATTATTATTATTATTATTATTATTATTATTATTATTGTTGTTGTTGTTGTTGTTGTTGTTGTTGTTATTATTATTATTATTATTATCATCGTTATTATTATTGTACATTTCACTTCTAAGAGCTCTCGATTACACCTGCTCTGGCTAATCCTGTAAAATCGGACAACAACCTGTTGTCAATGGTTTCACAGGTTCTTCTTCCACGTTAATAAACATCCACGTACCAGTCATATTATAAATACATGTGTACTCAACACACGAGCGCGCACATGCTTATATAATAATCCTTGTTTGTCGCATTCCAGTGTTAACGGCTCACAAGCATACAAATACACACATGTGTGTGTGTGTGTGTGTGTGTGTGTGTGTGTGTGAACTTTAATAAATATTTAAAACTATGTATATATATTTTAATATATGTATATGCACACATCTGTATTATACATACTTGTGATTTAGTGTGTATGTGCATTTATGTGCATATATACATACCTAAAGTTATCAACGTGTAAATACACACACACATACAAACACACATACACACACACACATACACACACACCCATACATACATACAAACAGACACACACACACACACACACATACAGACAGAGAGACATACATACAAAGATATATATTAATAAATGCATATATAATCATGAGTGGATGTATACATTTATACGTATCAGTGTTTGTGTGCATGTGTGTGTGTGTGTGTGTGTGTGTGTGTGTGTGTGACGTGTGTGTATGTGTGTAATTAAACTCTAAAGCAGGTGACAAATTTGCCTTGTAGCTATCTGAAATATTTAAGGGGTAGATAGCATGGGGTAAAGGAGAGATGTGTGGTGGACCAAAGTAACAAAAGATGTGCCCAGTAATCATTAATTAGAGGTTTGATGAAATAAGAACGCAGGTGGGAATTCTTCAGGACTATGAGAGATGTCGACTTGACCCAACACCTACTACCACAAATATCGCAGACGTTACCACATTCCCTCCCTCACAGACATACGATATCATAAACCCCCATTTACCCTTGCATTTACTGACCTTAAATCTCTTCTAGTTCTTACTATCGCGACCATTGTCTTTCATATCATCACTCGTCACCACCTTATCTGTCCATACCGCAGCGTCAGACGCCTTGAACAGCAACGACAACATCAACAATATGAAGCCAAGATGGAAGCTTCTATGTGATGTTACCAATCGCATTTTATCTGTTATTGTTATCTGTCTTATTTGTTTCGGCCTTTGGACTGTGGTTGGAGCTGGGTTGGTACTCCGTCGGTTGCGACGATGAGGGTTCCAGTTAACCCGATCAACAGAACCTGCTCGTGAAATTAACGTGCAAATAGTCGAGTACTCCACAGACACGCATGTCCTTAACGTAGTTCTCAGGGAGATTCAGCGTGACACAAAATATAATTTGAATTACAAGTACAATACATTTTTGCCAGCTGAGTGGGTTGGAGCGACGTGAAATAAAGTGTCTTGCTCAAGGACACAACGCGCCGCCGGTTTTCGAACTCACGACTTAAAGATCGTGAACCGAATACCCTAACCACTAAGCCACGTGCCTTCATGCTAGACCACCGCCTTGGAGGGTTTAATCGGTCAACTCAACCCCAGTATTTTAATACCTAGTTTTAAGTCTGGTATTTGTGCTATCAAGGGACGCATTACCTGGTGTTTAGAGCATTGCCCTTACGATCAGGACCGTGGTTTCAATACCTAGACTGGGTAGTACGTTGTGTTCTTGAACAAAACTCATCTCAAGTTGCTCTCCGATCACTTTGACACCTGATACGTGGTATACCAATCACCTGTTCAGGTAACGTCGAGAGTGCTGGCGGGAGTGAACTAATATACAGCACATGCATTGAGGTCGATGTGATCGACTATCTTCATCCCCACAAATTCCAGGCCTTGTGCCTATAGTAGAAAGGATAATTGATCTGACAGGATCGTTAGCACATCGGACAAAATACTTAACGGTATTTCTTCCAGCTTTACGTTTTGAGTTAAAAAATCCGCTGAATTCCACTTTGCTTTTCATCTATTCAAGAACGATAAAATACATACCACCTAAGCACTGAGGTCGATGTAGTTGTCTGTCCCCTCTCCCCCAAAATTTCAGGCTTTGTGTCGATAGTAGAAAGAATAATTAAAGCGGAGAACAGATTGAATCCACCACCGGAGACTAAACAACAACCATAACGTGAAGTAACGAAGTCAGCGAGGAAAAGGATGCCTGTGTGTGTGTGATTAGAGACAGTAAGAAGAATAGTGAGGAGATAGTAAAGCTTATACGTCACCTTTACATTGTGATCCATCAGCATGCAGTTGATAGCCAGGCCTACAGGCACAACTAAACGATCCATCAGTGTTGACACAAGTGTGGGTACAGCCGCCGTTGTTTACCTCGCATTCATTTATATCTGTCAATGGGGTGTAACACAAGAAAAGAACATTATCATTCTATCTCTATCTTTTCTTTTACTTCATCTTTATCATCGTCATCGTCATTATTATTATTATTATTATTATTATTATTATTATTATTATTATTATTATTATTATTATTATTATTATTATTATTATTATTATTATTATTATAAATAAGGTGGCGAGCTGGCAGAATCGTTAGCGCGCTGGACGAAATGCTTAGCGGTATTTCACCCGTCGCTACGATGTGAGTTCAAATTCGACTTTAC
>NC_068985.1:110002913-110006081 GCF_001194135.2 Octopus bimaculoides
CCCTTCAAATTGGTAACTCCCCACCACCCAGCAAGACTGCAAGTGAAAGTTAAAAACTATTAAACTTCGAGGAAGTGAAAGAAGATACAAGTAATCCTTTGTACTATAAGCACAAGGCCTGAAGTTTGGGGGAAGGGGTTAAGTCGATTACATTGACCCCAGTACTCATCGACCCCGAAAGAATGAAAGGCAGAGTCGACCCCGGCAGAATTTGAACTCAGAACGTAGCGGCAGACGAAATACCGCTAAGCATTTCACCCAGCGTGCCAACGATTCTGTCAGCTCGCCAACCTGGAGAAGGTACAAATAATGTTAAGCTTTCAGGCAGGTCAAAGGTGTTGGTAACAGAATACATTCAAGTACTTAGTTATTGCCTGTTACGTTCTGAATTCAGACTCTGACGTGAATTACGAATTTATTTATACATCAACGCTTGTTTGCAATTAGTTTCTTGTCAAATTAATTAAACTGTTCCAATAAAAATGTGTGACCTTGAGCTAATGTTAGAAATCATTAGATGCAATTAATTTTTGTTTTTATCTAATTCCACTCTGCATAATTAATTAGTAATATTACTAAAAGAACGGCTTAGTTCTATAGTTAATTTGAATCTGTTCAACTTTAAGGCATGTATAGATGTGCGTGTATGTTTATATGTATCTATATAAGTGTGTATGTGTATATTTAAACGTGTGCCAGTATGCGTGAGTGTGAATGTGTGTGTGTGTGTGTGTGTGTGTGTGTGTGTGTGTGTGTGTGTGTGTGTGTGTGTTTTGCTGTGGTGAAAAAAATACTTTTTCTCAGAATATTTTGCACAATATGCATGTAGTTGCATATGTAGACATGCTCATATATATTTAAATGATAAACTTCTGGGAAGTTTTACAGTGACGGCTTAGATCTGTAGTTTTCGAATCAGTTTTCTCCTTTCTGGTTTTGAGAAGCCTAATTTCTCAAGATTGTTATTCAGGTAGTGTGTTACATATTCAAGTGCCCCCCAATATTTACAGATTTAAACCTGAACTTATAATCTGAATAGAGTACCTGTAGATTCCTCAATAGTTCAGCATAGGTATTTTCTTTTTCGCTGATCTTTAGCTTTATGTTAACATCCTCTGAGCAACTGATTTCCATAACTGTACTCTGCTTCTCTTCTCTATCCGAAATTACCATGTATGTATGTATGTATGTTGTGTTGCTTCAATAAGTTTGAATTATATACCTTTACAGGTCCGCTTGTCAGTTTCCAAGAAATATCCCGATTGGCATTTACAGATGTACGACCCTTTTGTGTTTATACAGATATGAAGGCAACCGCCTTTGCCATCATCACATTCGTTGACGTCTTCATGTTAAGAAAGAATAAAGGAATAGTGGAATAGATGAATGACGGAATGATACGGAAATGAGATTCAAAAGAAATCATTAAAAAACAGAGAGAATAACAATATTATTATTAAGTAGAAATATAAGAAAACATTAGAATAACAAAATTTAACTGATATCAGAATAAAGGAATATCAGTATAGAAGTTATAGGAATACAGAATGAAGAAGTGAAAAAAAAGAAGTCACGTGATTGAAAACTGTTGCAATACGCGAAAAAATTTCGAAAGAAAGTGATCCACCGTCTCAAGGAGAAACAGGTAGTAGTAGTAGTAGTAGTAGTAGTAGTAGTAGTAGTAGTAGTAGTAGTGGTGGTGGTGGTGGTGGTGCAATGATGTTATCCTAAGCTCTAAGCGCACGGGAAAGTTATGGGCTTAATTTCTCCCCGTGTTTTAGCCATAAAAATGGTTATCCACTTCAAACTTCCATTTCGAAAGAGATGGATAAAAAATAACATTGAATAAACCATCTTAAGTGAGAAAATTATAAATCTTAGTGTAAAATAGAATTTACGAATATAATTTTAAGAAAGTTAAACACGGAAGAATATAAAAGGGAAAATGAAAATAAATATATTAATTTTAGAAGAGAAAATGTGAACAAAACAAAGATCAAAAGAAAATATGTGTTGTAATCCCGTGTAAAGTATGTGGGTGATAAAAGTGGTAAAACCTCCATATAATAGCGATTTCGATCTAACTGAGTTTCATCAGATTTGATATCGTTAAAAGCAAGTACAAATCATTCCGTTCAAATAAAACATTTGATGACGTACTGTTTGTAGATTACCAAATGACCGATTCTGCATAATTACCTATATTCAGACGGCGACAATTTATAGATGGTGGTATCAAAAAGTTCCCGGACTAGTTTTGTAGCGCACCAACAGATGACAGCACAAGGTTGCATGCACAGTGAGAGCTAGTAGTGACCTTTGTGAGACAGTGTACCGAATGTTTACTTCACAACTTGTGATCACGTGTATACAGTAGTCTGCGATTTTTATAATAGACAGGAAGTTGGAACAGAAGGTCGACGAAAAATTTTGCGTTAAACTTGGGCAGTCTGCTACAAAGACATTGGGCATGCTTCGGTAAGCTTACGATGACGAGGCAATGGGTCGTGCGCAATGTCTCGAGTGGCACAGGTGCACGAAATGGCCGTAGCTCAACCAAGAGCATGCTCGTCGGTTTATCCGACATCCGCGATATTTTGCATAAAGAATTCGTCTCCTACGGTCAGACTGTCAACCGAGAGTTGCTCTACGACATTTTTAAGCGTTTAGATAATTACGTATTTAACATAATTAAACTATTTATTTAAATGTAACGAGTTACTCAGTTGGTCACAAAAGATGCATATGCGTGTGTATGCATGTATATATGCATGTGTTTGCATGTATGTATACGAGCATGTATGTATCTGTGAATGTGTGTGGCTATATGAATGTTTGCCTGTCTGCATGTACGTGTGCATGCGTAGTGGATGTCGTTAAAATAAAGGAGACTCACCTGCGCATGTCTTCTTGTCTTTATTAAGAACGTACCCTTTCCGACACGAACATACGACGTTGCCATGTACGTTTGTACACACATGTTCACACCCACCGTTGGCTATTACACACTCGTTGATGTCTGATCAAATATAGTAATTGTAAAGGTGTGAAAGAATAATTGGTAGAAAGGAGCAGGAGGAGGAGGAGGAGGAGGAGGAGGAGGAGAAGAAGAAGAAGAAGA
The DNA here is from genome assembly GCF_001194135.2 of Octopus bimaculoides. NCBI lineage: Eukaryota > Metazoa > Mollusca > Cephalopoda > Octopoda > Octopodidae > Octopus > Octopus bimaculoides. The sequence continues at coordinate 110,006,035 of NC_068985.1, forward strand.
AGAAGAAGAAGAAGAAGAAGAAGAAGAAGAAGAAGAAGAAGAAGAAA
>NC_068985.1:110007883-110009222 GCF_001194135.2 Octopus bimaculoides
AGAAGCCCATCGTATATATATATATATATATATAATAGCGATTTCGATCTAACTGTATATGTGTGTGTGTGCTTGTGTGTCTGTGTTTGTCCCCCCACCATCGCTTGACAACCGATGCTGGTGTGTTTACGTCCCCGTAGCTTAGCGGTTCGGCAAAAGGAGACCGATAGAATAAGTACTAGGCTTACAATGAATAAGTCCTGGGGTCGATTATCTCGACTAAAGGCAGTGCTCCAGCATGGCCGCAGTCAAAAGACTGAAACAAGTAAAAGAGTAAAAGAATAAAGAGTAACCCCTGACATAGTCGGTAAAAATGGGGATGATCATGGCTGGTATCTTTTTGATCACAAGTCGGCTTGATCTGGACTGACCTGGAGCTAAGCAATATCAACCTATCACGGACCCTGTAATTGATTGCTCGAAATAGCAGCTAAATTTCACTCAAATAACAAGATACTGCTCTACTTCCAATAATAGGACTTATTAGATAAAGTAGTCCTAGGTACACTGGTGCTACGAAACTTAAGCTAACAGGCTCATTAATAACGAATCCAATCTGTCAAATTGCTGCTATAAAACATTAATTAACAGATTAAATAGCAAATGCAATCAGGTGTGTTACCACTACGAAACATACTTAATAGATTAATTAATAATTTATCCAGTTAATTGTATTATTGCTATGAAATATTAGGCTAGACGGGACATCACGTTGTAAAGAATGAATACTTGTAATTTGACATGTTAATCAAATAACCAATTATCTTTAAAGATCATGATCTGATTTGATTTCAAAATATGCTTAAAGTTACCTTTGACAACATAAAATTGTTAAAGGACAACAAACAGCAACAACATTGTCAATACGACAACAATAACAGCAACAACAAGAGATGAAGTAACTTGTACGCAATCGTTTGACCTGCAAGTAACAGTAAGCTAATTTCTATATATATTTGCAGATCGAACAAATATAACGTTAGTGTTGGAGGCGCAATGGCCCAGTGGTTAGGGCAGCGAACTCGCGGTCATAGGATCGCGGTTTCGATTCCCAGACCAGGCGTTGTGAGTGTTTATTGAGCGAAAACACCTAAAGCTCCTCGAGGCTGTACTCTTCCACCACAACTTTCTCTCACTCTTACTTCCTGTTTCTGTTCTGCCTGTAATTCAAAGGGTCAGCCTTGTCACACTGTGTCACGCTGAATATCCCCGAGAAATATGTTATGAGTACACGTGTCTGTGGAGTGCTCAGCCACTTGCACGTTAATTTCACGAGCAGGCTGTTCCGTTGATCGGATCAACTGGAACCCTCGTCGTCGTAAGCGACGGAGTGCCAACA
>NC_068985.1:110009232-110010531 GCF_001194135.2 Octopus bimaculoides
GGAGGCGCAATGGCCCAGTGGTTAGGGCAGCGAACTCGCGGTCATAGGATCGCGGTTTCGATTCCCAGACCAGGCGTTGTGAGTGTTTATTGAGCGAAAACACCTAAAGCTCCTCGAGGCTGTACTCTTCCACCACAACTTTCTCTCACTCTTACTTCCTGTTTCTGTTCTGCCTGTAATTCAAAGGGTCAGCCTTGTCACACTGTGTCACGCTGAATATCCCCGAGAAATATGTTATGAGTACACGTGTCTGTGGAGTGCTCAGCCACTTGCACGTTAATTTCACGAGCAGGCTGTTCCGTTGATCGGATCAACTGGAACCCTCGTCGTCGTAAGCGACGGAGTGCCAACAAACGTTATTGTTAATTCAGAAGCTTGTATACATTGTATATATTGTTTTTGAATAACAAATATCTATGTGTTCCCTAGCAGCCGAAACTCCTTCAGATTACACTCTACTGTCTTAAAGAAGAAAAAGAACACATTTCTTTAAAATAACTCCAAAGGTAAAAAAAAAAAAGAAAACATGAACAATTGCATGTAAAGTAGAAAGTGATTTTGGAGCCATTTTGTAATTCAATGGTCGTGCTTTATCTTGGCTGTTGAATATTACTACTACTATGATCCACTAATTTCATCCTCATCCTAAAGGATGAGGATGAAGTTAGTGGATCATAGTTTGTTTCGAGTTTTCTCAACTCGGAAAATATTTTTTTTCTACTCTAGGCACAAGGCTCGAAATTTTGGGGGAGGAGCCAGTCGATTAGATCGACCTCCAGTACGCAACTGGTATTTAATTTATCGATCCCGAAACGATGAAAATCAAAGTCAACCTCGGCGGAATTTGAACTCAGAACATAAAGACAAACGAAATATCGCTTGGCATTTCGCCCGGCTTGTTAACGTTTCTTATTTCTTTATTTCCCACAAGGGGCTAAACATAGAGGAGACAAACAAAGACAGACAATGGGAATAAGTCGATTATATCGACCCCAGTAAGTAACTGTATTTAATTTATCGACCCCGAAAGGATGAAAAGCAAAGTCGACCTGGGCGGAATTTGAACTCAGAACGTAACGGCAGACGAAATACCGCTAATCTTTTCGCCCGGCGTGCTAACGTTTCTGCCAACTCACCGCCTTCAACTCGGAAAATATTGACAAACGGCTGAGGTAAATATTAAATAAATGCTGACTTTGCAGTTCTCACGTCACGCATCATATTCTTCTTTTAGCGCTCGGGTTCAAATCCTACCGAAGTCGACTTCATTGGGTCCCCCCCCCTCCCCACGTTTTAGAT
>NC_068985.1:110010541-110011657 GCF_001194135.2 Octopus bimaculoides
AAAGCAAAGTCGACCTGGGCGGAATTTGAACTCAGAACGTAACGGCAGACGAAATACCGCTAATCTTTTCGCCCGGCGTGCTAACGTTTCTGCCAACTCACCGCCTTCAACTCGGAAAATATTGACAAACGGCTGAGGTAAATATTAAATAAATGCTGACTTTGCAGTTCTCACGTCACGCATCATATTCTTCTTTTAGCGCTCGGGTTCAAATCCTACCGAAGTCGACTTCATTGGGTCCCCCCCCCTCCCCACGTTTTAGATGCTAAGCACATTTGCAAGAGTGTCAGGGAGAGTTGCCTCGTGGTAGTTGTTCCGAATTTTTGGGGCTTTCTCAGTTTTTGGTTAGTGGCGTTAGTCTATCTCCCGGTTAAGGTACTTAAGGTGCCTTTACCGGAGTTCCCTTTTTTGTAATCATTCCAGCTAGGGCTGATCTCTGGTCTGAGGATAACTTCATTCCACATAACTTCCTCAGGGGCTCTAAAAAATAAAGGAGTTGACTAAACGAATTGACTAAACGAATTCTCTTACCTTCACATCCAATTTCTACGGTTCCATTCCATCCTCGACAGCACCGATAACAAGTGTCCATTTGGTACTTGTATGCGACTCTGTTGAATAAATCACATAAGCAATAAATAGTAGAAACATTCGCTATTACATTGCATATTGGGATGTCGTGCTCTCTCATTATCTCTCTCTGTCTTTTTCTCTCACTCTCTCTCTCTCTCTCTCTATCGCTCTCTCTCCTTCTACTTACACATACACACACACACACACACACACACAAACACACACACACACACACACACAGACGTGTGTGTGTGCGTGCGTGCGTGCGTGCGTGTATGTGTGTGTGTGTGTGTGAATGAAAATAAAAATAAAAAATATAAAAAAGGGTTTTGTATGATCGTGTATAGAGGAATATATTATTTAAAAGAGTTCCAGCTCTGTCTGTTTTTTATGTTTTATTTATATTCTTATAAAATTAATGTGGGACATAGAATATGGAATATATAATATAAATAGTAAAATGAAATGAAGTATTGAATGTCTTATTGAATATATGAAATATTGAGTATTAAATATATAAGGACTAGTATACTTTCCTGCCTC
>NC_068985.1:110011791-110020584 GCF_001194135.2 Octopus bimaculoides
TATATATATGTCTGATGAGTCCTCATTACACCTCAAGACCGGGCGTTTATTGAGCGAAAACACCTAAAGCTCCACGAGGCTCCGGCAGGAGATGGTGGCGAACCCTGCTGTACTCTTTCACCACAACCGGTTTCGATGTATCTCATCTTATCAAATATCAGTAAAAAATTATAAAAAGTTGAAGTAAACACAATTCATCTTTTGTCTGGAGGTCAAGACATGCTGAGAAACATCGAAACTGGTAATATCTTCTTTATATAATTTTTTATTAAATTCCTTCTTAAATTGAAATATCTTAGACTTACTTCTGCGCTATTTCCACCTCCATCTTTTATATATAAAAATATGATCTTCATAAATAGAATTTTGGATAATTTTTTATTAGCGCTTTCGTCAGTTCAATCAAACTCTTTCAAGGGTTTGATTACACGAACGAAAGCACTAATAAAGAATTATCCAAAATTCTGACAGCCTCCTTCTTCTTAATATACATACACACACACACACATACACACATACACACACACACATATATATACATATTGTATATACATATAATACAAACATATGTGTATATACATACATACATACATACATACATACATACATACATACATGTATATAAACAATTTACCATTAAAATGAAGAATTATTCAGTAACTTTTAGTCGAATACATGCTTGTTAAACTTTTACAAGGAAAAAGTTGACGATGGCTTCGAAACTTGAATGTATGAGATGGGAGAGGCGATGAAAGATATAAAATATATATGGTGATTGGTAAATGATCGAAATGGGGTGTGAAAATTAAAAAGTGAAATTTATTGTGAGATGTGATATGTGAAATGTAATCTACAAAATGTAGTAGGCTGGAAGTGTGACATATGGAATCTGATAAATAAGATAAGGATGTGATGTTTGAAATGTGAAAAGCAAAATGTAAAATGTGAGTTGTGAGATTTAAATTGTGAAATCTGACATATGAGATGTGAGTTGTGCTGTGTAAGTTTCGAGGAGTGAGCTTTGAATTTGTGAACGGAGAAGTGAGATGCATGAGATATGAACGTGAAAACTGAGCTTTTGAAATGTACAAAGTGAAACATGTGATGAAATGGGTGACGTCTGTGATATGAGATGAAAGATTTGAGATATAATATGTGTGATGCAAACTGAGAAATTTCAGGGTTAAGATGAAAAATCTGATGTAAAATCTGAAAGATATAAGTATAGGTTCTTATATAAAACTATTCTACTTACCTGTAACGTTTACATCGTCTCCATCCCCACCAGCCACACTTTACGTGGTAAGACTCCCGCACTGAATATTGTTTCTGACACTGGTATGGACATCTTCCGTCACTGTACACCAACGTAAATATGCAACCAGATGGACAGGAAACATGTGGGTACAAATATCAAATGTATATAAAAGGTAAGGAATAAATATATATGAGAAGCAGGTATTAAAATGCATGAAATTGGCTGATAACAAATAAATTATCAGTAAGGAACGCTTAGATACAAAGAAAGTACAAGTGTGGGACTAGTTAATACAATTAAGTTTTAATTAAGGTATACTGTTGTGTAAACAAAGTTGATAAGATATATTTTTTCACTTATTTGTTTTATTAAATTGTTTTCTAGAAACATGTGGTAAATATACATGCTTCTCCTATTAATATCTCCTAATTTTTACTCTTAGACAGCAAAGATGGTTTATTAAAGTACCTGAGAGAACGCTTCGGGGTATATACCGTATTTTCTTTCAAGCTAATCAAATTTCTCAGATCAAAAGTTATAGAAAGAAGTAGGTTGACTTATACGGCAGACGGACAATTCGTCGACAGACAGTTGGCCGACATACAACTTACAGACAGGGCAATTGACCGATTGGACAATTTACCGAAAAGACAATGTGTCGACATTTATTAAAAACAAAGTAAAAATTACGAAAAAGTTTTATTAGACTTACAAATAAAAACAATTTATTTTTAAAAAAAAATTACATACAATAGATATTACGTACAATTGCTCTTCCTTGCCATTTCAAGCCCTGCTATGGCTTGTTCTGTTACCATTTCGGTGTGTAACTGTTCTACCCTAAGCTTCTCAATTAATTTGGATAAGTTAAGGTGATGGACGTTAAATCTTCTACTGAAGGCGTGGTGCCACCCTTCTAGAGAGTTGTTGGTTTTCGGGAGATCATTGAGAACTCTGTTGAAATGTCGAATAGTGGTCGTCGACGTCTATCACGTTGCATGATTCCTACCCAAGTACACTCGAAATAAGACAAGAATTTCTCCAAAATTTCATCAGTTTGAGCACTTAAAGAATAAAGGAATTGCTCAAAGTAGCTACATCATTAGATGGCACGAAAGCTAACGCTTGCAGCTGTTTTATAATAAATGCGTTTTCTTCCTTCGGTATAGCACGTTTGTAAACCTGTAGCCTGTATCTTGCGCCATAAACACTGTCTGAAGTGGAAAAAAACAACCAAACACAGAAACGTGGGGGAGATTTTTTTTAATGCTGTTTATAGCTGCCTTCTTAAAGCCAACTGTAATTGATTTCATACTCCGATTCCTTTCTTCTTTAATAAATTTAAATACCAAATCATAATTTGCTTCGGATTTACTGTTTGTTATACAATAAAGTAGAGGCACTGTTTTAATTTCACAAATTAGTGCATGGATTGTGTATAACTGCTTATCTAAAGAAGCGCAGTCAAACGTTCCGTCACAAAACCATTCACTTTTCTTGGATAAAATTATATATATATATAACGACGGGCTCCTTGTTTCCCTCTATCAAATCCATTCACAAGGCTTTGGTCGGCCTGAGGCCATAGTAGAAGATACTTGCCCGAAGTGTGACTGAACCAGGTTCATGTGTTTGAGAAGCCAGCTTCTTATCACACAGCCATGCCTTCGCCTGTGTATATATTGCACTATTAGCAATGTCACTTTGTACATGCCCAAACACACAGCTTACATATTAATTAGACAACAATTAGATAAACGTTGTTTTTTCTATCTTTCATTTGATTTAGATTTGTTTTGCTTCAAATTGATTTGCATTCTCAGGATTACAAATTATTTCACATGTTACAGCACATAAAGTTAGCAGAGGTTAAAGACAGAGAAGTCAAGGAAATAGCTCCGACTCGGTTTCAGCCTAAAGGTGTGACAATCCTGGAACACCGTATGTCCTATATATGTGTGTATGTGTGTGTATGTTCGTATGTGTGTGTGTGCGTTTGTGCGCGTGCGTTTGTGCGCGCGCGTGTGTGTGTATGTGTACTTGTATATATGTATATGTGTCTGTATATATATATATATATAGAGAGAGAGAGAGATAGAGAGAGAGAGAGAGGGGGAAGGATAGATATATAGATATAGATACAAATACACACACATGTATAATATACACATCTACACATATATATATATATCTATACACACACACACACACACACACACACATATATATATATATACACATATATACAATTATATATATAATTATATATATAATTATATATATACACATGTATATATTGTCTATATGTATGTTTAAATATATATACGCATGTATATATATATATGTGTGTGTGTGTGTGTGTGTGTGTGTGTGTGTGTGTGTATGTGTGTGTGTGTGTGTGTGTGTGTGTGTGTGTGTGAATGTATATGTATATGTGTATATATATTTTTTGCCACGACTATGTTTTTACATACATTCGTACAGACATATATGTAGGTGCTACGTTAGCGCACCTTCTAGTGCAATATCCTTAGCCTAAGCTGTTAAATAACTTAATCTATCTGTTTACGGAGACATCCGCCAGTTTTTGTGACCTTTTATGGCTTGAAGTTATTACTTTTCCTTACCTTTGTTTGTACTCTTTTGAGCTGAGTGACCTGAGTATTACTGACCATGCCTACCTTTTATTTATTTTAGCTTTTGACCTGATGTGACCTTTCAAAAATTATCAACACCCACACCAATATCTTTCTCAAATATTCGTGTAACATTTTGCCTATTACAATGTTATTAAAAGATTTCTATAGACGTGTCATTTTGACAGATGAAACAGCAGTTGCTTTTTTACGGAAAAAAAACAGTCTTCTGGATCAAACCACAAGGAGCAGATTCTTGTCATCGCTGTGGTATTGCCTTGCAAGAAAACTGAAAGCGTGAAAGAGGAAGGAAGGGCAAGCCTGTACTTCGTGGTCCTCGAAAAGGGTACCAAACTTCACATTCTTTCCGGAAATGAACCCATATATGAACATCAACAACAAATTACATTCATTCGGGTGAATAGCCTGTATACGCTAAACTAAATATCTTATGGATTCGGGATCAGGCTCCTGGACGATCATGGTTGGATGCAAAAAAGCAAGGATTCTAAAGAAAATGAGAGGCGTTCATTGTGAATTTTTCTAGTCACACTTTGGTCAAATTTCCTGGAAAGTACAGAGAATCAAATTTGTTTGTGGCATTTCTGGATGATACATGAAGTTCGCATCACCAAAGGAGTTAAATGCAAATTGTTTGTAGCAGTTACACATGTCATTAATAATGATTCCAAATTTTGCACAAAGCCACCAATTTCGGGACAAAGTCGATTACATTGACCCCATTGCTCAACTGTTACTTATTTTATTGACCCCAAAAGAATGAAATACAAAGTCGACCTCGGCGGGATTTGAACCCAGAACGTAATGACAGACAAAATGTTGCTAAGTATTTTTCCCAGCTCACTAACGTTTATACCAGCTCACCATCTTATGTATGTCATTAATAATGGATTTTAAATTTTTACCGCAAAGGCAGATTGGGGGAAGAGATTAAATCGATTACATCAACCCCAGTGCGTAACTGGTACTTATTTAATCGATTCCCGAAATGATGAAAGGCAAATTCGACCTCGGCGGAATTTGAACTCAGAACGTAGAGGCAGACGAAATACCGCTAAGCATTTCGCCCGGCGTGCTAACGTTTCTGCTAGCTGACCGCCTTATGTATGTCATTAGTAATCCTTTCTACTATTGGCACAAGACCTGAAATTTGGAGGAAGGGGATAGTCGATTCCATCGACCTCGGTGATTCACTGGTACTTAATTTATCAACTCCGAAAGGATAAAAAACAAAGTAGACCTCGGCGGAATTTGAACTCAGAACATAACGACAGACGAAATACTGCTAAGCATTTCGCCCGGCGTGCTAACGATTCCGCCAGCTCACCGCCCTACATGTCATTAATGATAAAACATACTCCGACATTATTTGACTTGTTTATCATCCTGCAGTATAAAATTCTTGTAGTAGAGGTAGACCTCACACAGAAATGTAAAAGTGTTGGTAGACCGCACGCTAAGGTGGTATCAGCTAGTTTCTGCTAAATTCAAATACATTACATTAGGGAAAGAAACAATCGAAGTAGAAAGAGTATTGAGTACATTGTTCACCTTCACCATTCTACAACAACTAATTGAACAGATATGAGGTCGAACTAGCAAGGGATTTTCTATGGGGTCACTCGATCTGATAAATTTATGGGCAAAATCTCACTGAAACTTTATCGTCTTAATGGAAACAAAAGGATTTTCGTACTAGGTAATATATACCTACAAACATTGTATCTGAAACAATGGACCGGGTTTTTGCGGCTAAAAGTTTTTGACTATAGGTTTGCTGAAGGTAGTGAACTTACTGAATCGTTAGCGCGTCGGACAAAATTCTTAATGGCATATCTTCTGGGTTTTTTACGTTCTACATTGAAATCCCACCAAGGTCAGCTTTCCCTTTCATTCTATCGGGGTCGATAAAATAAGAACCAGTCGAGCACAAGAATCGGTTTAAACGACTTTTCCTTCCCTTTAAAATTGCTGGCTTTGCGCCAAAACATGAAAAATTAAAGGTTCAATTAAACACTACTGTCCTGGATTTCCTGTGGAGGCGCAATGGCCCAGTGGCTAGGGCTGCGGACTCGCAGTCATAGGATCGCGGTTTCGATTCCCAGACCGGGCGTTGTGAGTGTTTATTGAGCGAAAACACCTAAAAGCTCCACGAGGCTCCGGCAGGGGATGGTGGCGAACCCTGCTGTACTCTTTTCACCATAACTTTCTCTCACTCTTTCTTCCTGTTTCTGTTGTGCCTGTAATTCAAAGGGCCAGCCTTGTCACACTGTGTCACGCTGAATATCCCCGAGAACTACGTTAAGGGTACACGTGTCTGTGGAGTGCTCTGCCACTTGCACGTTAATTTCACGAGCAGGCCTTTCCGTTGATTAGATCAACTGGAACCCTCGACGTCGTAAGCGACGGAGTGCCAACAACAACAACCTGGATTTACACAACAAAGACGACAACGTTAACAAAAGCCGCAACAACAACAGCAAGAACTACTGCTACTACTGCTGCTGGTGCTGCTATTACTACTACTACTTCAGCCAAATGTCTCTTATTCAACACAGATCTTTCCCAAACTTATATACCAAGCTGGAGCTAAATTTTAATGGCAGGAATATTATCTGATGATCTCTTTTGACTTGAAACAAAACCAGAATTTAAAAGGAAAATAGATATAAAGAAAAGAATTCACGCCAGTCTTTTACTGAAAGACTGTCAACTTTGGCGGGATAAGAACTTCGATTTTCTGATTCCTTGAATCAGCGGTCTCCGACCTTTTTGCACCAGAGACAGGTCTTGTGTAAAACAATGTTTTCAAGCGATCACACGCATGACAAGACACGATAAAGTACATAAAGTGCTTAATTTAATTTAATTATTACAGGTATGGTGATGTAAGCAAGAAAAATAAAACTCAAACTATGAGTATACGTATATTTTTATCAATATTTAGCAGAAGCTACTGAGTGACTCAAGGGCCCAGAGTTTCGTACGTTGGCACTTAACAAACCTATCAAAATTTAATTATTACTTATATGATCTATATATATACATTACATATACAATACAAAAATACGCTGCAGACTGTGATAGTCAATAAAATAAAGACAAATTTTTAGAATGTATTCTTTGCGGCCCGGTGGCCAAATAGTCTACAGCTCAGTGCTTACAGACCCGTGCCTTAAATTACATTTTGTGCAATTCCTAGTATTGTGCTTTATTCTAATAAACACAACACATCCCCAATTATCCTCTCTCTCTCTCTCTCTCTCTCTCTCTCTCTTTCTCTTTCTCTCCTTCCCTTACACTTGGTTTCTCTACCATTTGTTTTCATTCTTTCTGGCCACCCGTAATGCTCTAACTAACTCTCTCTCCCTCTCTTACGCTTTCTCTCCTACTCTCTCACTATCTCATTCTCACAAACGCACATACACACTCATACACATGCATACACCTACACTCCTTCACTCACGAACTGTTAACATGTTTTTCCTCTCTTTCTTACTTCTGACCACATACCCATCCAAATAATGTCTCATTCCGCCCCTCTACTCGTCTGTACACTCTTGCTACCGACGTTGCCATCCATACAACCACTCGTTTGTTAGTTCTGCCTACCCACTTGTACTTTTTTGTCTTTTTCTGCCTCTCGCTCTCTCCGTCCGTCTCTGTATATATACATACACACATTTAGTTTTAGAATGGTGGCAGCTGATGAAAGAAATGTTCTCTATGTGGCCTGTGTGTTTTCTGTACTCTGTTTATCATTTTGTCCACGTTGGTTTTTTTTTTTTTTGCAACGTCCTGTACCCAGATATGCATCTATATATACATGTAGATGTAGGTATGTACATACATGTACGTATATATGCATATGATCTCATATTATTTGTATTATTACATACATACATATATATATAAATATTATTTCTTTATCGCCCACAAGGGGCTATATATATATATATATATATATATATCTGTATATGTGTATATACATATATAGAGAGAGAGAGGGAGAGAGGGAAAGAGAGAGAAATGCAAATAGATAGATAGATAGATAGATAGATAGATAGATAGATAGATAGATAGATAGATAGATAGACAGATAGATAGACAGATAGATGGGTAGACAGACAAGCAGACCGTCACACCGACACACCGACACACCGACAGACAGATATACCGATCGATCAATAGATACATGCATACAGGCATACATACATTTTCCTCAGTCTTTAACCCTCCTCATACCATAAGTTCTGTCTTTCTCATTCCCTCTCTTTCTCTCTCTCCTCCATCCCTCCACCCCTCTCTCTCTCTCTCTCTCTCTCTCTCGATGTCTCTCCCTCTTCCTATAAACAAGAAGACCAGAATGGCAATAAATGTCTACTCACAAAGCCGATACACTAACCAATTGAGAGACAGTCCACAGTAATAAGAAGACAGTCCGCTTCACGGAGTACATTCTCAAGTCTGTCCACCTGTTGACGATATGCTGTCACCAAAATCCCTGTGTGAACTGCCCCACAGAAATTAGGGACGACAATGATGGTACGATGTTGGTATTGGTGATTTGGCGTTGATGGCGGTTTTGATGATGGTGGTGAGGGGCATGGAAGTGGTGGTGTGTTTCTTAGCAGTTTTCATAATGATGGTGGTAGTGGTGGTGGTGGTGGTAGCAATGGTGTTGGTAGTGGCAGCGGTGGTTTGTGGAGGTGGTGGTGGTGGTTGTCGTCGTCGTTGTCGTGGTCGTCGTGGTCGTCGTGGTGGTCACGGTGGGCACGGTGGTGATGGTGCATTTTTGATGATGGTGGTGAGGGGCATGGAAGTGGTGGTGTGTTTCTTAGCAGTTTTCATAATGATGGTGGTAGTGGTGGTGGTGGT
>NC_068985.1:110021094-110021865 GCF_001194135.2 Octopus bimaculoides
AAAGGGAGTGAAAAGAAGAAGAAAAGAAGGAAGAAGAAGAAAAGAAGGAAGAAGAAGAAAAGAAGGAAGAAGAAGAAAAGAAGGAAGAAGAAGAAAAGAAGGAAGAAGAAGAAAAGAAGGAAGAAGAATACTGCGGTAGATGTTGATAGGTGAACCATAATTACCTGCGTTATTCTTATCATTCAAAAGAAATCATTCCCACCGCCGCCACCATCACCCCCACCCCCATCAACATCAATAACAACAAAAACAAACATTTTTGTTATCATAACTATTATTGTCATTGTTGGTTGTTGTTGTTGTTGTTGTTGTTACTATTATTGCTGTTGCTTTATGTCTTTGCCTTTCTGACACTTCAGCGTGCGTGCCTAATTAAGATGTTGCTACCACCATTAACCCTACTACTACTACTACTACTACGACTACCACCCAATGCCTTCATCATTATAGCCACCACCACAACACAAAACACACCACTGTCACCAGTATTAATACTACCACACCCACCCACCATCTTTACCACCAACACTAATAATAATAATAATAATAATAATAATAATAATAATAATAAAAAATAACCACCATAGGACTGCAAAAATACCTACTCCAGAAGCAAGGGAAACTAATACAAATCGCCACAAAACACGAGCAAAACAAAAAATTGTTTTCAGTATTTAAGGAAGCTGACAAATACAAACAAGAAATCAATCTACCTAACAAATACGAAGAAGAAGAAGAAGAAGAAGAAACAACAAAAGCTATAAAACAAAT
>NC_068985.1:110022042-110023699 GCF_001194135.2 Octopus bimaculoides
CCTATCATAGTAGGTGCCTTAGGTATAATAAAAAAATATTCAGACAAATACATAACAAAAACACCAGGACTTACAAATATATATAACATACAGAAAATTGCACTACTGGGTACTGCACACATTCTACGCAAAACACTTTCAATACAGTAAACATAAGAGCACCACAGCAAACCACAGCACATACCCAAGGCGCACAGAGCTGCGCTCGGTAGTGAAGTGAAAGCACGTTATAAAAATAAAACTACTGAATAATAATAATAATAATAATAATAATAATCCTTTCTACTAAAGGCAAGAGGCCTGGAATTTGGTGAGGGGGAGATAGTCGACCACATCGACCTCAGTAAATAACTGGTACTTAATTTATCGACCCCGAAAGGATGAAAAGCAAAGTCGACCTCGGCAGAATTTGAACTTAGAACGTAGCGATGGACGAAATACCGCTATGCATTTCGCCTGGCGTGCTAACGATTCTATCAGCACGCCTTCCTTAATAATAATAATAATAATAATAATAATAATAATAATAATAATAATAATAATAATAATAATAGTAGTAAGAAGAAGAAGAAGAAGAAGAATCACCATGTCGCGCACATCTGGTTGTGACGTATGTGCCTGGTGTACCCTTATCAGACGGGTAGTCATGATGAGTATACTGGGCTTCGTATATTTGTACCCCAGTGTTACTTTGATGGCATGCATTGCTTTCTCACTCAATAATAATAATAATAATAATAATTAATTCGTTTTATTGGCCACAAGGGCTAATATCAATCAAAAACATGTAAGGACAAAGACAGGATGAAGGTTACAAAAGGTTTTGTCCGAAAAGGTAGGAAAGTTCGTCTAAACAGAGGAAGAAAACGGAGAAAGATATAATAAATAAATCGATAAATAAATAGATAAGTAAATAAGTAGAACTCTCAAAGGGGTAGGCGCTTCGAAAAAGGAAGGGTTAATTAGCAGTAGTACCAATAATTGTCGGAGCCCTGTGAAGAGTGAGCAAAAATCGTGAGAAGTACGTGGGACAAATAGGGACTGTAATAAGGGTGGAGTACATGCAGAAAACAGCACCTCTTGGAACCGCTCGAATACTCCGGAAGGTGCTCGAAAAATAAGAGGTGTTACCTTAGTTCACTGGTAGTGAACAGCTAACTCTGTAATACATCTCCAGCGTTAGAAGCTGTGCAAAGGCAATAATAATAATAATAATAATAATAATAATAATAATAATAATAATAATAATAATAATAATAGGAAGCTGACAAATACAAAAAGTAAATCATAATACCTAACAACTATGAAGAGAAAGAAGAAGCAACAAAAGCTGTAAAACAGCTGAAATCCAAACTAAAACTGGAACAGCAACGGATCATAATAAAACGATGGCAAGAAAAGCCCCTAAACGGCAGATACTGGATTAAACTAAACGAAAAAGAAATAAAAACAAAGCAAAATTCCAACAATGGCTGAGAAGCGCAGGACTCAAAGCTGAGACTTAAGGATTTTTAATTGCAGTACAAGATCAAAACCTTCCCATAATGTACCCCAACGCCGTAGACTCTTCCCCCAGTTCTTCCAGACCTTGCCGCGACAAGTTTAATCACCCGCAAATTCATAGACCATCTTTCTTATTGTATTGTCAGTTGTGAAC
>NC_068985.1:110025786-110029126 GCF_001194135.2 Octopus bimaculoides
ATCTGTTGGAGTTTCAGCTTTTTTAGCTGCTATTTCTGAACTTCGGTATGTGGTGAAGCAAATGTTTGCTGATCCCTTAATTATGTGTATATATATATATATATATATATATATATATATATTATGCATGTAATTAAAACGCTAGACTTTTTGTGTCACACTGATCCTGTTCGAGATTTGCATTAAGAGTACAGTTGCCACTGAATACCCGATCTCCAATACATTAATTTCACAATAAGAAATTCAGTTACTCCAACACCGAAGATTCATCGTCGAAACCGACGGAGAATTCACCGTTTCCCACTCAAAAGCAACTTTAAGTTTCATTAACCCCATAAACTCTAAACATTGAACTCAGTTATACACTACCATTAATAAATCCAAAGAAATTGTAACTGCCAGGCTATGACTGCAAGCAGCCAAACTTCCTTAAAATCAATCCCTGATTAACAAAAACAGGAACACAGTGCCCAGGATTCTCTCTAACTGTAACTGTCACTCGGTGACAGTGGCATTCTGTCCATCTTTTCGTGGCAGTCAGTATTAGAATATGTAGTCGCTTAACTTGCCAAGCATAGCAGCCAAACTTTCCTCAAATCATACCCTGCTTGTGTTGAAGTAAAAAAGGAACACGTAAGATAAGGCAGTCCTATTACTCCTAACAACTTAAATACTCTCCTACCAAATTTTGGGCTCCTGTTTTGTTATCCTAGCCGCCAATTCGAGCTTTCAAACTTTAGGTGTCAGAATCTCTTCAATGTTCCACATACAAAGAAGCGGTTTCAATAATACGGAATCTGATAACCTCCCCTGTTTGAAGGTTGTAATGGACACAGGTTTTTGTGTCACATAGCTAGCTGGAGGCGTGGCCTCCTGGAGCTAAACAGCGACAGCATTCGTCCGATTTTTCTGGACTGACATGTTAGCTTGGTGATGATTATTAATAACCAGTACTGCTGCCGTAGTCTCCTTTAGAGAGATTTAGAAATAATAATATTTCTATTTTTGAAAACCAGTGGACGTGCTCCACTGAATATATATAAACCTTCGAATAGACAGTCAACAGCGACGCCTGCTGGGTTCGGCTACTCCACATTGATTAGGGGCAAATACTCCGAAACTAGTATGTGGATGTTTGAACCAGCATGGGGAAGCTGATGATCTCCCCTGTTCGAAGGTTGTAATGGACACAGATTTGTCTGTCACATAGTTAGCTGGAGGTGATGGTCTCTTGCTAATCAACGGCAGCATTGTCCTATTTTTCTGAGCTGCCATGTTATCTTGTAGTACTGCTCCTTTAGAGAGATTTAGTAATAATACTAATAATTATATATATATATATGGTTATGATATTTTGATAATTGGTTGGCAACCGATGATGGTTTAAACATGTTTTGTGTTTTTCCATTCTTTTCGTCTTTGCCCGTAAGTTTTTTTTTGTTTTTTGTTGACTCTTTGTGTCAACTTCTTCATTGTATATATGTTTGTGTGTGTGCCTTTATTACATGTATGTGTATTCATACAGACATGCTCGTATACCTACACGAGTATTTACATATATATATATATATATATATATATATATGTATATGTGTTTGTACATATATATTTATATATGTATGTGTGTATATATGTGTACATGTGTGCTATGTTTGTATGTATATAAAGGTGTCTGTGTTTGTATAGATGTGTCTCTTCTTTGTTTAACATCGCATTTCTGACATAGTTTTATTGTTACTAAAGGGCGAGGTGCAGACGTGTAGTGTTTATAAAAAAAAAAACAGGGTTGGTTACAGTGACGGTAAGAGTATTAAGAGCGATAGTGGGAGTAGTAGATGTGAGGGAGGACAAGGACTGAGAACGCGAGAGTTGTAAGATGGCGGAGTGAGGACAGCGGATGATTGTGATACGAGGTTATAAACGATGCCGATGATTCTTATTGTAGGGCTTTATATTTGTGTAGTGGTGGTAGGGTGGTGGTGGTAGGGTGGTGGTGATAGGGTGGTGGTGATGGCGGCGGTGGTGGTAATAGTAACATTACCTTTAAGTCTGGAAACATATCATTTGAGAAGTATGAATTAATAACTGCATGTCTGCTGTAGGAGGTGTTATTAACTAAATTTATACACACAATTACATACTGGCACGCAGGGGTGTGCACACACACTCTCACTCACAACACATATATACGTATATAAGTGTTTGTGCGTATGTATATATATATATATATATATATATATATATATATATATATTGCATACATGTATGTGTGTGTCTTCAACGGTGTACAACTGATAAATTAATAAACTGCTTCGAAATTAGCCCCTAACTATATTAAATCATATAATTATGTTTGTATACATAAATATTAACACACACACACACACACATACACACACATACACACACACTCACTCACACATTAACACGCACTCACACATGTGTTTTATTGTTGTGGCTGTTATTATTATTATTATTATTATTATTATTATTATTATTATTATTATTATTATTATTATTATTACTATTTCATATATAATATATATATATGTACTTACATATATGCATACACATAACTATACACTCACACTCACATTTACACACACACACACACACACACACACACACACACATACACACACATATATATACACACACAAAATACATGCATTTGTTTCTCTAAATGCTTATATTTTGCACTTTAAATAATTAGAATCAGAATGATATAAAAAGTACACGTGAGAGAAAGAAGTTTTTTCTCTCCTTATAAAATGCACATATTTTATGCATAATTATAGTTGCACTTTTTGCTTAGACGCAAACTTGCATTCGCTATTCAACCGTACGAGGGGTTATTGAATAGTTTTTGGCTTTAAGGGGGTCGCGAAAGGCTTGGCTGGAGGCCCAACCTTCCGAGTTCTTTTTGCAAGGCTTAGAAAAACTGAAGGACCGCTGTAATAAGTCTGTGAATGTGAGAGCTAAAGGTAAGATAAAGTAACCGTCGCTGATCATGCATTCTCAAGGGCCGGTTTCTCGGTCTCCATGGCGTATAAATTCCCCACGGTGGACGGGACGCCGATCCGTCGCAGTATTATTCATTTTTGCCAGCTGAGTGGACTGCAGCAATGTGAAATGAAGTGTTCTGCTCAAGAACACACCGCAACGCCCGGTCCAAGAATCGAAACCACAATCTTACGATCATGAGTGAAGCATACTTATATATATATATAACAATATATTATAAATTAACTACCAACAAAAATAATTGGTAAGCTAACTTAAAAAATCATCACCAAAATAGCAGAATAAAACGATTTATTATATATATATATATATATAT
>NC_068985.1:110029312-110030485 GCF_001194135.2 Octopus bimaculoides
ATATAACCGGGTTAATATATATATAAACATTTAAACATTTTAAACATATTCTATGCCCATAATAAAATTACTAAAAAAAGATTACATTTGTTTAAAAACTTTCTTTCACTTCTTCATCTTTCTAAGTGGGTTTCCAACTACATGTTTTTCACTCTCAACATTTATTATATATATGTAAGTATGTGTTTTTGAGCGCATGCGTGTGTGTATGTGTGTGCGTGTGTGTGTGTGTGCGACCAGCTTCTTTCAGTTCCCATTTCGCAACTCCACTCACAGGGCTTTAGTCGGGCAGGAGGCGGCTGTAGTAGAAGACACTTTGGAGATCAAACTTCTAGAGGACACACCAACCACGCCGCAGAACCAGTTTGTAGTGTACTGTTCCCTAGTTGATAGTATCAGCAAATATGCACACAATTCAGCAAGTTCTAGGTCAATTAATGAGCTACTCCGAGTTTCATGCTTGAAACCTGCACTATTCTGACGGGCTTGTATAGCGTTCTCTGCATGATCTGGCAACTCTTCGGGCTCAAATAAACCTAAATGATTGCCGAATTATACACGTTATACAAAATTGTCCGAATGTTAAATGTTCCGAACACGAAACTTGAAGTAGCTCAGAAATAGACCCTGCATTCATTAAATGATATGTATACAAGTTCTGTAGAAGATTCCAGCGGCATTTTATCATTTTCAAGCAAGCATATTTGTGTAGTAAGAAGCTTGCTTCCGAACCACATGGTTTCGGGTTCAGTCTCACTGTGTGGCACCTTGGACAAGTGTCTTCTACTATAGCTTCGAGCCGATCAAAGTCTTGTGAGTTGACAGAACCTGAAAGAATCCCGTCGCGTATATCTATCTATCTATCTATCTATCTATCTATCTATCTATCTATCTATCGATATATATATATATATAAGGTTGAAAAGGAACACACGAGTTGATATGTATAAGGAAAATACGACAATGTAGAAAATGCTAAAATAATTTTATCATGAAAAACATTTTAGTACCGGCTTCAGTCATTGAGACTTTTTCAACTTAGAGTAAAGCATGAAAAACAATTAAATTGTGAAAAAATTATATGAAATGTTTTCAATGTTTTCAAATGCAAGGGAGATCTTCCTTTTTTTAGAAATATTTTAATAAAACATTTCATTTAATTTTTCCTTCATC
>NC_068985.1:110030768-110032606 GCF_001194135.2 Octopus bimaculoides
GAAATAATATTCAGTCTCAGCTGACTTTATTCTTCCGCCAAGCTTTGCAGAAAACAGTCCCTCACGTTTCTACTTTCTTAGCCTTTGCCAACAGAGTATATAGTTTTTGACATTATAGTATCTGACACACCGAGAATATCTATTTTAAAAATGGAAAACAAACCCACTTTATATCTTTTTACTGTTTTTTTTTTTACTTGTTACAGTCATTTGACTGTGGCCATGCTGGAGCACCGCCTTTAGTCGAGCAAATCAACCCAAGGACTTATTCTTTGTAAGCCTAGTACTTATTCTATCGGTGTGTTTTGCCGAACCGCTAGTTGACGGGGACGTAAACACACCAGCATCGGTTGTCAAGCGATGTTGGGAAACAAACACAGACACACAAACACACACATATATATACACATACATATATAAAACGGGCTTCTTTCAGTTTCCGTCTACCAAATCCACTCACAAGGCTTTGGCTGACCCGAGGTTATAGTAGAAGACACTTGCCCAAGGTGCCACGCAGTGGGACTGAACCCGGAACCATATGGTTGGTAAGCAAGCTACTTACCACACAACCACTCCTGCGCCTATTCATTAAATATGTTTTTAACTCTCTTTCCATAATTAACTTTCATTTTCCAGCACCAATTACTTTCCCTTTACTGCATTTCTCTCTAGCGAACAACTGGCTACTGTGCCAGCAAAGCCAAAGACGACGCATCTGCTGACGACGGTTAACAATGAAGAAACTTTCAAAGTTATCTCCTTTGCTTATCCACTAAAACTTTTTTCCTAATGACCACGTTTATTACATAAATATACAGCTATCATTCTCTATAATTAAATTTTCATTTAATTACACATATGGATATGTTAGTATATATTTATTTATTCGTAATAGGCGCTGTATTAGTATTTTAGGAATTTGTGTGCGTGAGTGTGTGCGTCTTGTCAGTTTGTTTTTCCGTATGTATGTATGTATGTATGTATGTATGTACGTATGTATATATGTGTGTGTGTGTGTGTTTGTGTGTGTGTGTGTGTGTGTGTGTGTGTGTGTGTGTGTATGTATACTTGTATATATACGTATATATATATATATATATATATATATACACACATACATATACATTATACATACACAAACACATACACACACACACACACACACCTATACATTATACATATATTTATACATATATATTCCTATAGATGTATGCGTGTTTATGTGTATACACACACACACACATACACGCGCGCGCGCGCGCAAACATACATATATGCGTGTATCAGTGCAAGTGTGGACATGGGTATGTATGTATATGTATATGTGTTGTGTTTGTGTGTGTATCTCTGACTATGTATGTCTGTATGTATATATATGTATGTGTGTATGTATGTATGTATGTATGTATGTATGCATGTATGTATGTATGTATGTATGTATGTATGTGAAAGCTCACATCGCCGTAGGCATCTGACTGATAACAAAACCCCCTACGGTCTTACCTACCCCACACTTCTTTTCCCCCCATTTTCCATTACATTCTGGTTTTCTCTTTCTTATCGCCCCTTTTTTGCCGTCCCCTTGTGAGAGGGGTCATGAGAAAAGTGAAGGTGAAGGAAGGTGTTTGAAAAACAACGGGTCGGTGGCAAGGCGGGCGGGTGGGTGCGAAGTGCATGAATACTTTTAGGAGCGCGTGAGTGAAACAATTGTTTCGCTAAATGACCTGTGGCTAAAGACATAGGGTGGGGGAGAGAGTTCAGAGGGGGGAAAGGTTCGGTGAGGAGGTGATCGTGGTGGTGATGCTGATGCTGGTGGTGGTGGTGGTGGTGGTGGTGGT
>NC_068985.1:110033669-110034273 GCF_001194135.2 Octopus bimaculoides
TAGTGGTGGTGGTGGTAGTGGTGGTGGTGATGGTGGTGGTGGTACGTTTGGTAGTAGTAGTAGTAGTAGTAGTAGTAGAAGCAGCAGCAGCAGCAGCAGCAGCAGCAATGGCGGTGGTGGTAAAACGAAGTGGTAGTGTTGCTGTTGTTGTTGTTCGTGATGGTGGTGGTCGTGGTGGTGGTCGTGGTCGTCGTGATGGTGGGATGCTGGAGGTGGTAAGATGAGGTGTCGGTGCTAATTCTGGCGATTCATATGGCAGTGCAAATCCTTTGGGTAGCTAAGAAATAACCTTTTGTCACTGTGACGTCAGTACAGACATTCATGACTGCCCGTCTATCTTTCTGTCTGTCTGTCTGTCTGTCTGTATGCATGTACGTACGTACGTACGTACGTATGTATGTATGTATGTATGTATGCAGTGATGGATCGATGGATGGATCGATGGATGGATAGATGTAAATGCACATAGTTCAGTGGTCAGAGCGTTGGGTTCGAAATCATGAGGTTGTAAGTTCGATTCCGTAAAATCATATTTAATTAGTTTAAAAGTACACAAATGTATGAAAATAATTTTTAATTCCATTAGACATTCTAAAATATTATT
>NC_068985.1:110034878-110036732 GCF_001194135.2 Octopus bimaculoides
AGGCAAAGTCGACCTCGGCGGAATTTGAACTTAGAACGTAACGGCAGACGAAATACCTATTTCGTTATTGCCCACAAGGGGCTAAACATAGAGGGAACAAACAAGAACAGACGAACGGATTAAGTCGATTACATCGACCCCAGTGCGTAACTGGTACTTAATTTATCGACCCTGAAAGGATGAAAGGCAAAGTCGACCTCGGCGGAATTTGAACTCAGAACGTAGCGGCAGACGAAATACCGCTAAGCATTTCGGCCGGCGTGCTAACGCTTCTGCCAGTTCGCTGCCTTACGGCGCTAAAGATATTAACTAATAACAATAGGCACGAGGTCAAAAATTTAGATTGGCTGGCAAGTTTAGTTTATAAATACCTACAGTATCTTACTGTTACATTCTTTTATCGACAATTAAATGATTGAAAACAATGTTGATCATGGTAGGACTTGAGCTCAGAATGCCAACAGCCGTAATAAGTACAGTAGCATAGTTTTGTCGAACCTCCTAATGGTTCTGCTAATCCACCGTCCTTATTACACCTACATTTTATATCATCACCATCAGCAGCAGCAGCAGCAGTAGTAGTAGTAGTAGTAGTAGTAGTAGTAGTAGTAGTAGTAGTAGTAGTAGTAGTAGTCTTAAAATAACATGACATGATCTTAAAATGTATTTCTTATAGGAGCAAAAATACGATTCCGCTGCGATTTTAATGATTTGTACGTTATAGTTACCTCCCTTGAAATTCTGTAGTCCCATGATGAAACAGAAATTTCTTTTGTAAGAGTTATTTCCCTTGTACTTTCAACGGCCTTTTTTTATTATTTTTTTTTTATTCTAACGATGGTAGCGATTTAGTGTTGACAATGACCTGTTGCAATTAGCACAGCTAGTAAAATATAAAAAATATGAAGAATTTGTGAATAATTCCCTTTTCTGTAACTCATTAACTTTTTACTTGACTTCATTTATTGGTATACAACTGTGCTGGGGCGTTAGCTTCAAGCGTTTAGCTTCTCAAATAGATTCGAATGAATATTTTGACGCCGGGATTTGATTTAGCATACCTACACAAGTGTACACCTGTCCTGATTTCCTTTGCTCATAACTCTCAAAAGAATGGATATTCTTAATGCAATTTTTTTTACATCAGAGGGAGCACATAATTACTATATCGGAATTTTAATATGGAACAGCATGGTCAACGCACACACATACATACGGACGCACATCAGAAATCGACCCTAGGGCTTAATCTTTGAAAGCCTAGTCCTTATTCTATCGGATTCTTTTGCCGAACTGCTATGTTACAGGGACGGAAACACGCCAACATCAATTGTAAAGCGATGGTTGGACGCGGGGGTAAACACAGACACAAAGACGTACAAATAGAGGTATGCACATGTATACGGCGGGCTTCTTTCAGTTTCCGTCTACCATATCCAGTCACAAGGCTTTGGTCGGCCCGAGGCTATAGTGGAAGACACTTGCTAAAGGTGCCATGCAGTGGGAATGACGCAGGCGTTCGATCATGTAAAACAAATAATAAATGAGTATATGCATATATACGTACAGGTATGTGCATATCTACGTCTACCTGTATATATAGGTGCATATCTGGGTACAGGGCATTGCAAACAAAACGTATACAAAAAAATAATAATAACCAGACTACAGAACACTGCATGCATGCATGTATGTATGAATGTATGTATGTATGTATGTATGTATGTATGTATGTATGTATGTATGTATGTATGTGTGTGTATGTATGCATGTATGTATGTATGAATGTATGCATGTATGTATGTATGTATGAATGTATGCATGTATGTATGTATGTATGAATGTATGCATGTA
>NC_068985.1:110036883-110037403 GCF_001194135.2 Octopus bimaculoides
TGTGTGTGTGTGTGTGTTTGTGTGTGTGTGGTGGGGAAGGAAATACATTCTGGTACTTGGCGGACAGAGCCGTTCGTTGGATATCTTCCAATTTCTATACTAAACATTACAATTCAAGGGAGACAACTACGGTATAACTCTGTGATGGAGGGATGGGAAATTTCTCTGTATTGTTCTGAATGTAGCCGATTGCATATTTGGTTTTCAAACTGACAACTTCACACATACGGTACACGCTCATACACACACACACACACACACACACACACATATGTGAGTGTGTGTGTGCGTATTCTTCCTATTCTTTTATTCTTTTCTTTGTTTCAGTCGTTTGACTGCTGCCATACTGGAGCACCGCCTTTAGTCGAACAAATCGACCCCAGAACTTATTCTTTGTAAGCCTAGTACTTATTCTATCGGATTCTCTTGCCGAACCGCTAAGTGACGGGGGACTAAACACACCAGCATCGCTTGTCAAGCGATGTTGGGGGACAAACACAGACACACAAACATATATATA
>NC_068985.1:110037873-110039686 GCF_001194135.2 Octopus bimaculoides
GCTATTTGGATTTGGTGCTTCTTTTATCGATCTTTTAAGGGATTTCAACTCAAGAATTTATATATATTTTGAGAACCTTACGCGCATACACAAACACATACTTTTATGTACACGTATGTGTGTGTGTGTGCGTGTGTGTGTGTGTGTGTGTGTGTGTGTATACATATATATACATACATACATATATACATACATATATACATATAGATAGAGAGAGAGAGAGAGAGACATTCATATAGAAACACACACAGATATATATATACATATATATATATATATATATATATATATATATATATATATATATATATATATATATATATATATATATATATATATATATATATATATATATATATATATATGAAAACATGCATACGTATATATGTATGTGTGTGCGTGTATGTATGTATGTATATCTCTATGTTATTTTCAGCTCTAGGCACAAAGCCCGAGATTTGGGGGAGGGGGCCAGAAGATGAGATCGACCCCAGTACGCACTTGGTACTTAATTTAGCGACCCCGAAAGGATGAAAAGCGGAATTTGAACTCATATCTCTGTATATTCTGTTACTCTTTTACTTATTTCAGTCATTTGATTGTGGCCATGCTGCAGCACCTCTTTGAAGGGTTTCTAGTCGAATGAATCGCCCGACAGTACTTACTTCTATTTCAAAGCCTGGTACTTATTCTATCGGACCCTTTTTTGCCGAACCGCTAAGTTACGGGGACGAAAACACACCATTACCAGCGGTCAAGCGGTGAAGAGGGTGGGACAAACACAGACACAAAGACACACACACACAGATACATCCATATACACGACGGGCTTCTTTCAGTTTCCGTCTACCAAATCCACTCACAAGGCTTTGGTCTGCCCGAGGCTACGGTGGAAGACACTTGCTGAAGGTGCCATGCAGTGGGACTAAACCTGGGACCATGTGGTTGGGAAACAAACTTCATTATTTCCTAAAGGCATTACATAGAGGGGACAAACAAAGACAAGCAGACATAGCCAAACAGCCATGCGTATGTGTGTGTATGTGTGCGTACGCGCGCGCATGTGTATACATACATACACACACCCACACACCCACACACACATTCGTCCATATAAATCCGTGTGTGTGCGTATGTGTGTCCGTGCGGGTGTATGACTGTATGCACATGGTGTTCGTGGATTTATGTACATAAGTACATGTACATAGAGACAAACGTAGAGCTGGCTGTCTATATATACATGTGTGTGTGTGTGTGTGTGTGTGTGTGTACAATACACTATTGACCGTACATCACAAGGTCATTATTAATTCGATGTTGCTGACGGGCATCGATTGCTGCATTTGAAATAAATAATTTATCAATGTTTCTATGGAAGGCCTTGATAAACACCGTAACTTCTACATCCTGGCAGCGGTGAAAGTATTTTAATGGACGAGGCAGATCTAGTCATTAATTATTCATCAATAATTAAGTCTAATGAGTTGGTGGTTGATCGTGCATAAAACTTGCGGCATTTTACATATTGAACGAGATATACTGAATTAAGCTGTCAGTATTTCTAATCAGTTTGTTTTCTTTGTGTGCGTGTGTGTATGTATGTATGTATGTGTGTGTGTGTGTGTGTGTGTGTGTATTCATAAATATATATACACACATTAATATGCACATGTATATACATACACACACACACACACACACACACACACATACATATATATATATATATATATACATATCAGTGTTTGAATGTTTTGCTTATACATGTATACATTATACATATACATACATATATATATATATATATATATAT
>NC_068985.1:110041536-110045633 GCF_001194135.2 Octopus bimaculoides
AAAAGACGAAGACAAGTGTATGAACAACAACAAGATGTAATAGCCGACGCTCTTCAACAGAAAGGAATAAGAGAAAATAAATAGAGAGAGAATAAAAAAAAATTGTGGATTTAGTGATAAAGCATGGTGACTGGTTGGGGAAAAAAAGTATGTTTGTATATATATTTATGTGAGTATGTGTGGTCTATGTGTGTGTATGTACGTATGCATGCATTCGCATACATATGTATACATACATTCATGTATGCATGTATGTATGTATGTATGTATGTATGTATGTATGTATGTATGCGTTTACATAGTCTCAAAATTAGTTCGAAGTGTTACTTCCAACAGACGACGTATTTTGGATATACCAATCACCACACCTCTTAAAACAATTAGGGCGACATGAAAGGTTTACAGGTTATGGGAGTGGGAGGGGTACATACATAGGTTCTACACTAATTATTTCGCCCTACATTCAGGTACCAATGTGAACTTTATTCTCCTGATTTCATGCTAAAATCTTTTGAATGATATTTTTCTTTTCTATTTGTCTTATTGTGTACATCAATATATATATATACTTTCCTAAATGTAATTAACATCTATATATTTGCATACTAAACAGCTGGTAGTATATAATAGCTGGTTTGAACAATAAATACAAGTCCTAACTACTTTAATCACGTCGCTTAAAGACATGTTGTACTCGGAACACGTTGCGAGCAAATTTGTTGCTTTTCTGTTTATTTAGATTTTGTCTGTTGTGTTTTTTTTTTATGACGCTAGGAATTTGTTTTTAGCATTAAGGTTCTGGTAAATTGCCTTGTTCTGTTAAGTATTGTCTTTATATGCTCAATATTCAAATTTCGTCAAGGTCTGTTTTGATTTTCATCCGTACGGAATCGATATAATAATTCTTTTCTACTAGAGGCAACAAGCCCGAAATTTTGGAAGGCGGAAGTCGGTTACGTTGACAGTAAAGACAACCCCAGTGCTCAACTGGTATTTATTTTATCGACCTCGAAAGGATGAAAGTCAAAAGTTGACTTTGGTAGAATTTGAACTCAGAACCTAAAGACGGACGAAATGCTGCAAAGATTTTGTCCGGTGATCTAACGATTCTGCCACCTCGCCGCCTAATCAATGTAATAATTACCAGTCAGAGGCTGCGAGCTGGTAGAAACGTTAGCACGCCGGGCGAAATGCTTAGCGGTATTTCGTCTGCCGTTACGATCTGAGTTCAAATCCCGCCGAGGTCGACTTTGCTTTTCATCCTTTCGGGGTCGATAAAATAAGAATCAGTTATGCACTGGGGACGATGTAATCGACTTAATCCCTTTGTCCGTCCTTGTTTGTCCCCTCTATATTTAGCCCCTTGTGGGCAATAAAGAAATAAATTAAGTACCAGTTGCATACTGAGGTCGATCTAATCAACTGGCCCCCTCCCCCAAAATTTCGGGCCTTGTGCCTAGAGTAGAAAAGAATAATTACCAGTCATGTGTAGATGTTTGATTAAATCATCCACACTTCTGCATCACACCTCTATCAAACAGGTGACCCTGACTATATATCAAAAATCAATATCTTTCTTGCCACGGAGGATTGGCAGAGTGGTTAGAGAACCAAGGAAAAACGTGCTTTGCCATGTTTGAGTTACGACCTTTCTCATTCTGAATTCAAACTCTGAAAAGTCAGTTTTGTTTTTCGTTCGCTTGATGCCAATTAATAAAATAGCCGATCAGAGCGATGGGTTTGATGAATTGTTAGAGTGTCAGAAGAGATGCCATGCGGTATTTAATCTTCTGAACTGCATTTAGAGTTTAAAATTCAGCCAAGGAACGGATGACTATTTGCTAATCATGCAAGCACAGCAGAATCCTGTCGAAACGGCTATTGACCAGTATATACAGACTGGTCTACAACTAGCAGGAAGAAGCCAACTCGGCATCAGGATGCTGAAACTTTCATCCAGCAATGGATCGACAAAGACGTAATGGAAATTGTCAAAACTCTTATTAGCTACATATCGTCAACGTAGTTTCGTTCGCAATATATCATCGGTATTTACCTTTTAGCAACACATTTAAAACATCATTTATTGCAACATATTCCGTAGGCAAAACATGATCAGCGTCGTTTTGTTAGCATTTTGTACGTATGCAATTTATAGTAATGGGTATATATATATATATGTGTGTGTGTGTGTGTGTGTGTGTGTGTGTGTGTGTGTGTGTGTATACATACATACATACATATACCCACACCCATATACATGGACAGTCAGTTGACATTGTTGTTACAGCATCAGCTTGTTTCTCTTTTTTATGACAACAGAGTGTTCAACACAATCGACTCATTGTTGCAGACAGTGATGTTTCTGCATGCTGTATTTCATCAGCCAGGAGTATCCCGGACCTTAGTATCTGGCCTTTGTTTACACATTCAACGAACAAAATGTTTTCTGATCGGTGCTTATATCTGCCAACCGATATAAAATCGTTGTTTGTGCAGTGTGCAGCAAGACCTGGAACGAATATTTACCTATACATTTTTAACACGTCTAGGATGGTTCAGACGCAAAATATCCAGGTCTCTGCAGTGTACGTGGAAGGAAAAAATCCTTACTCTTTTATGACGATAGTGTTCAACACACTCGACTCATTGGCGCAGAGGATTCTAGGACACCGGTGTTTCGACACGTTTTCTCTCATCAGCCAGAAATTTCATTTCTTCTAAAAAAAATTAAAAAACTGCTACAATATGTGGTGTGCACGCAAAACAGCAACAATCCAAGCGATAACGATTCTATTCATTCTTTATAACTTTTGACAGGTTCTCCAATAAACCATAAAAAAACAATTACCAAGTCATTGTTGTGTCGACGCCACCAAGCGAATAAAGTAGGCTCGACCAAGACTTATAAATAGAGGTAGTCTGACCGTGGTAGGAGTTGAGTAGTGGACTGACGGTCGACTGACAGTCGAGTAGCTGCCGAGTAGCAGTCGTGCAGAGATCTTCCGAAGGTTCTAGATAGCTGTAGCTTGAGACATAACAGTCATTTATGTATATATTCTCTCCTTGTTATTGTTTAGTCATAGGGCATCCCTAATTGAGCTGGCCAATGATCAGAGGCGTTCCAGCCTTGATAGCCTTGAGCATTCTGCATTTTTGTATATCGAGGAGTACTTCATCCAATATCCAGATTTTTTGTTTTTGTTTACACATCAGAGGATGATTTTTAAAAAAAACACCTTCGCTCTATTTCCATCACGACGCTCTGCTTCCCTTACGTCTCTCTACTTCCATTACGTCGATCATAGAAGCCTTATCTGAGAAACTCTCTACAATGGACTGTTGTACATAAACATTCTAATGTTAGCCTTTCAGACGTTACTTCTTTCCACTATAATGTATATTGCACAACGTAACCCAGTGTGTCCTTCCTTTCTTACGTCAGTGGGATATTTGTTTCGTTTTGTTTTGTTTTGTTTTGTTTTGTTTTCTGACATAATCTGATTCACCAGACAGATTACCTACTTGAAGATATCGAACACTGATTGACCTCCAGTGATAATTAGGTCTCATACGTAACAAAAATTAGCAACTATGTCGCCTGCACTGTTACTGCTATATGCTAATTATGCATACACACACACACACACACAAGCGTGTGTGTGTGTGTGTGTGTGTGTGTGTGTGTGTGTGTGTGTGTGTATTCTTTTATTGTGTTATTCTTTTACGTGCTTCAGTCATCTGCAGCACCGCCTCTAATCGAACAAATCAACTCCAGGACTTATTCTTTGTAAGCCCAGTACTTATTTTATCGGGCTATTTTGCCGAACTGCTAAGTTACGTGGACGTAAACGCACCGACATCGGTTGTCAAGCGATAGTACAGACAAGTACAGACGCACACACAAATATATACATGTGTGTGTGTGTGTGTGTGTGTGTGTGTGTGTGTGTGTATGTGTGTGTGTGTGTATACGACAGGCTTCTTTCAGTTTCCGCCAACCAAATCTACTCACAACGCTTTAGTCGGCCCGAGGCTATAGCAGAAGACACTTGCCTAAAGTGCCATATATATATATATATATATATATATATATA
>NC_068985.1:110046113-110047663 GCF_001194135.2 Octopus bimaculoides
TATATATATATATATATATATATTCCCGAATTGGTGTAAATGTATAAAAAATAATATATCAGTTGAATAAAGTTACAACATGGTCTGTTTTCATTTTTTTTCTTTGTGCTTAAAATAAATTTACAATGTTGAAGTGTGTTAAACATTAAAAAAAATATTTTGTAATGTTCATAAAGTTCAATTAGCGCTTTCATACGTTCGTAGTAATCATCAGATTTCAAAATGTATTGACTGACAGTTGAGTCGAGTGGTTGAGAACTGTAGTAAAATGACTGACTTCTTCCGTTTTATACCTTTCAAAAGGCTCCGACAAGCTGAAGTTTTCGGATACGGTTTTGATGAATCAGCATGCAGCTTAAACGTCACGGTTTGCTGGACACACCTATATTACTGGCATAGATCCCGCCTTTATTTTAACCAATTAACTTGTGGTTTACGTGTAATGATTTTATGAGTGAGCAAACTTGGTTGGCCTCGATCGTTTTTATTTCAATCGTTAAGAGTCTTCTGTAATTTGTTTATATTCATATGTTAAAGATATTTTTTAAAAATCTACATCATTAACTGCTTGTTATATTATTGTTGTTATTTCCGTTCAGAACAGGTTTGAACATTTTAACGAAGCATTTTTTTTTTATCTTTCTTCCCACCTCACTTGTGTCATGTAGTTTGCGGAAAGGGAAAAATTAGAAACTTTTTCTGACCACGTGTTTCTATATATTCGCTCAGTGGAATTTGGCGAACTTTAGTGTTCTAAAAGGTATAAAAAGGAAGAAGTCAGTCATTTTACTACAATTGTCTAGCACTCGGTTCAACTATCAGTCAATACATTTTGAAATCTCATGATTACTACGAACGTATGAAAGCGCTAAGTGAACTTTATGAACATCACAAAATATTCTTTTTAATGTTTAACACACTTCAACATTGTAAAGTTTTTTTAAGTACAAAAATAAAAAAAAACATGATAACCAGACCATGTTGTAACTTTATGCAAAACATATATATATATATATATATATATATATATATATGTATATATATATATATACACACACACACACATATACACACGCGCGCACACACACACATAGACAAAGTTTTGCTCTATGTCAAGTTATATACAAAAGAATTTGATATTAAATTGAAGGAATACACAATAATCTTTTAGTATTATACTTACACACGCACACACTTACACGCATACACACATGCAAACATATACACACAGGCACACGTATACACATATATGCAATGATACGTACACACACACCTATGTATATACATTGGCGTATAAACACAGGCGCGTACACACACACACACACACACACACACACACACACACACACAAACGCATTCACAGGCAGAAATATGAAACAAAATAATTTTCAGCAAAAGACGAATCAATACCAAGTAATGTTCAATAGTTTTCCAAAGTTAAATAAACTTTTGATAATATATGCATGAGAGTGTGAGTGTGTGCGTGCGTGTGTATGTGAGTGTGTGTTTGTGTGTGTGTGTGTGTGTGTGTGTGTGTGTGTGTGTGTGTG
>NC_068985.1:110048639-110049157 GCF_001194135.2 Octopus bimaculoides
ATATATATATATATATATACATATACATACATATGATATATGAACGGAGAGAGGTGGAATAAAAGAGCGATGCTTACACATATATGTATACATGTATATATGTATGTCTATTCATATGTATATAAACACACCAAAAGTTACATGCCCATATTTATACACGCACTCACACATACATACATACATACATACATGGATGTATTTAAATAAAGATGATATATATATGTGTATGCACGAATGCATACATATGAGGCGTGTATGTGTGTGTATGTTTGGGTGTATGCATACGTGCATGTATGTACATGTATATACATGTATATGAACGTGTATGTGTGTGCGTGCGTTTGTGTATGTATTCCATAAATAGACTGACGTAATCTGTCTGGTGGGACACATTACGTCAGAACACAAAACTAAAATGTGCTCTATCAAAGTCGGAGGGCGAGCAAAGTAGAACAAATAAAAAATATTTGATACTTATATATACTTATATATATATATATATATATATATATATATAT
>NC_068985.1:110049483-110050837 GCF_001194135.2 Octopus bimaculoides
GCCATGCTGGAGCACCGCCTTCAGTCGAGTAAATCGACCCCAGGACTTATACTTTGTAAGCCTAGTACTTAGTCTATCGGTCTCTTTTGCCAAAACCGCTAAGTTACGGGGACGTAAACACATTAGCATCGGTTGTCAAGCGATGTCGGTGGGGTGGGGGCACAAACACAGACACACAAACACACACGCATATATATATATATACATATACATATATAGGACGGGCTTCCTTCAGTTTCCGTCTACCAAATCCACTCACAAGGTTTTGGTCGGCCCGAGGCTATAGTAGAAGACACTTGCCCAAGGTGCCACGCAGTGCAACTGAACCCAGAACCATGTGGTTGGTAAGCAAGTTACTCACCACACAGCCACTCCTGCGCCTATATATGTATATAAAAAAAATGCATATACACGATGTTACTGTTTATATATTACATTTTCAAAATTTAATTGACCCTGCAAAAAGAATTCTTTTATTTTTTTTCATGAAACATGAAACTACTGATAAGGTGAAGCAAGGGAACGACAAACATTACGAAATATTTGATTTGGCAATTGTGTACATTCTCGCCTTCAGTTCATTGACTGTTACCCCCACAAAAAGTATAGTGATGTTAAGTTCGGTGAAAGCGAAGGGTAATCAACTAAAACTTTTCGTCCAATTCACCTGTTCGGTAAAATCTCATCAAGATAAGCCCTTACATTACTCAGGTAGTGTGAGGGTACTCCATCACACTGGAGATAAAACTCCATAAATTCGAAGTCCTCTCGACTGCTTGGTATGACCGTTTTTAGCAGCAAGTTCAAGTAAATATAACTTGCTGCAGTACCGTCAAAAAAAGAATGGTTCACTTAATTATTTTGGTGATAAGCCGCACCATAATGTAACTCTTGGTAAATTAACATGATGTTAGGCCATAATATGTGGATTCTCAAGTCCCCGATTGATGCAGCTGTGACAGTTAAATGTATCCTCATTACTCCAAACAATCTTTGTTGGAAAGTGTACACCTTCACGGCTGAATGGACGTCAGTAATTGGTTGAAATTACAGAAATACGACAACTTTAACATGGAATAAGTTAGGGATTTCTCTTTTTTTTAAAGAAGACTAAGAGAAAAAGATGTTTTATATGACACATTCTACCAGTGTTCCAAGTTTCAAAGTGTTTCGTTAATGAAAAATGTGGCCCCCGTTTTAAAAAAGATCCAACACATCTTGCCCATAACCACTTGCAAAGCTCAAGCTTTCAAGTCTGGATCATCTTCTTCGAGAACATGAGAAGGAGCTTTGACGCGGCTGGCTTCCCGTCTCAACTTGAGCCAGCATGTATCGACCGCGGGGACAGTAAGCG
>NC_068985.1:110051305-110052313 GCF_001194135.2 Octopus bimaculoides
ATATATATATATATATATATATACACTGATAGATATAAACATAATTTAGGGATCAGCAAATATTTGCGTCACCACATACCGAAGTTCAGAAATAGCAGCTAAAAAAGCTGAGACTCCAACAGATAGCATTACCTGTAACTCACAAAGGCAAAAACAAGAAGAAAAAAACAATGAGAACTAACCATTCCGAAGATAGATAGATAGATAGATAGATAGATAGATAGATAGATAGATAGATAGATAGATAGATAGATAGATAGATAGTGTTACAGCAGAGACTATTACATAACTGATCAATGAACAATATATCATAATGAAAGTTGGAGAGGAGGAAAATTGAAGATGGAGAGAGAGGGAGGGTGGGAGACAAGACAGACTGACAAACAGATAGATAGACATGACAGACTAACAGAGATACAACAGTTGCCGACTGACTAACGTAGTAGGTAACAAAGGTAGCAAAGTCTCTATTGAAACTACGTCCATGTTGCTGTTATAGTTTAGCCTAAGTTCAAAATATCTAACCAGCAATCCTACGATCAAAAGCAATCCTACCATCACTATAAATTTTTTAGGTGTATGTAAGTCTACATTATTTAATTTAGCCGTTCTTTAAGATAACCGGATGTCAAAGCGGCGAGTTGACAGAAATGCTTAGCGGTATGTCGTCTGCCGTTACGTTCGGAGTTCAAATTCCGCCGAGGTCGACTTTGCCTTTCATCCTTTCGGGGTCGATTAAATAAGTACTAGTTACGCACTGGGGTCGATATAATCGACTTAATCTGTTTGTCTGTCCTTGTTTGTCCCCTCTGTGTATAACCCCTTGTGGGCAGTAAAGAAATAGGTATTTCGTCTGCCGCTACGTTCTGAGTTCAAATTCCGCCGAGGTCGACTTTGCCATTCATCCTTTCGGGGTCGATTAAATAAGTACCAGTTACGCACTGTGCTCGATATAATCGACTTAATCTGTTTGTCTGTCCTTGTTTGTCCCCTCTGTGTATAACCCCT
>NC_068985.1:110053167-110054332 GCF_001194135.2 Octopus bimaculoides
GTTATTCCATGTTAAAGTTGTCGTATTTCTGTAATTTCAACCAATCACTGACGTCTATTCAGCTCAAGGGTTAGGGTTACGGTTACGGTTACGGTTAACAGTCTAGTTAGGGTTAGTGTTAGGGTTAGGGGATTAATACGATATACACCGTTACAGCGCTAACTGTTTTCAACTGAATAGACGTCAGTGATTAGTAGAAATTATCGAAATAAGACAATTTTTTACATGAAATAAATTCGAACCCAAAATATTTTTCTGTTCTATAACACAAAATAGATAAGTATACGAAGTTTGAAAGTCTTTCCGTACCAAAAACACTACATAAAACATAAATGAAAACTGGCGCCCCCGTTTTAAAATAGATCCTAGAAAACATATCCGGATATGATTTGAGGGAGAATTGGCTACTGTTAGAGACTTCTGAAAAGAAGACATATTCCAACAATAACGGGGAAACCTAGACGTGGTCACTCGATCTGCTAGAAACAGTAGGAAAATTAATTCAGTAATCATATTGTCTGGATGAAGGAAGGACATTTTGGACACTGTAATCTCGAATTACAATGGATAATGTGATCTGAGATTGACTAAATAGACCTGAGAAAAACATGGTTGGAATGCTTTTACCATTAATGGCTAACCTGAGACTGAACAATAACGACGGAAGAGACATTACTGTTTCATAATAGTACAGCTGTTCTGAGGATCAAAGGCTACGGAGAACAACAAACACCACTGTTGCTACTGCTACTACTATTGCTACTACTACTACTACTACTACTACTACTACTACTACTACTACTACCACCACCACCACCACCACCAATACTACTACTGCTACTACTACTACTACCACCACCACCACCACCACCACTACCACCAATACTACTACTACTACTACTACTACTACTACTACTACTACTACTACTACTACTATTCGATTGGTGGTCATCGAATATTCTTTCGAGGATGAAGACTCCTACTTTCTACCGTTTGCAACACTTCAACGCATGCATATTCACCGTTTTCTGCGTTTTAGCTTGTCTTACAAAGTCCCTTGGAAAAATTCAAATTTGATTGCAAAGAATCCAAACTAGATCGAAAGCATCTATCTATCTATATATATATATATTCTCTTTTACTCTTTTACTTGTTTCAGTCATTT
>NC_068985.1:110054432-110054967 GCF_001194135.2 Octopus bimaculoides
CGAACAAACGTATAGATACACACACACACGGATACATACATAAATACATATATACATACATCCACACACACACACATTTATACTTATAGGCAGACAGACAGACAGACATACAGATATACGTACAAGATTGTTTATTGCTGTAGATATGGACACACACACACACAAACTCATGCATTTACCATATTCATTCATGTAGAAGTCGTACCTCTACTTCGTGTGTGTACGTATATCCAGCTATCTGTGTAGCTATCTGTCTATATCTATCTATCTATCTATCTATCTATCTATCTATCTATCTATCTATAGATAGATAGATAGATAGATAGATGGATTCAAAAATTGCCTCAGAGGAACGACAAAGGAAAACACGATATATTCACACACAAGCCGTGGACACGCTCCTTCGTCGGTTATCGTCCAAAAGTCACAACAATTTCACGCCTATCCATACGTATACGCAGATATGTTTTACTGATTGGTGGTTGTGGTGGTGGTGGTGGTGGTGGTGGTTGTGGTGGTGGTGGTGGTGGTGGTG
>NC_068985.1:110056740-110057287 GCF_001194135.2 Octopus bimaculoides
ATATATATATATATATATATATATACATACATACATACATACACCCACAAACACACACACACACATATATACATACATAAACATGTGTATGGATGTGGGTTTGTATATGTTTGCCCACCACTCGACAAACGGTGTTGGTTTGTTTGCATTCTCGTAGCTTATCGATTTCGGCAAAAGTGACCGTTAGAATAAGTATTAGACGTTACAAAAATAAATACTGGGGTTGATTTTAATTGGCCGCTGACCCTTTTTTCAAAGTGGCGCTCCAGCATGGTCTCAGTCCAATGACTGAAACAAGTAAAAGATAAAAGTTTAAAGAAAGCTTAGTGAACAGGTAGGGTAGGGGCCGGGACGTGGGTCTATTCAAGACAGAACGATATTGCTTTCGGACTCATTAATTCAAGAGGCCCATTCTTGGATCTCCGGACCAGAGACGAATGTAGTACTAGATACCAATGCCCTTCATAGACCCTGTCAGCATGTATTTTCAAGGCTTTATATATATATATATATATATATATAATGCAAGAGAGTTAGGGGTTGTTGA
>NC_068985.1:110057901-110062526 GCF_001194135.2 Octopus bimaculoides
GTCTTCAACTCGACCAAAGCCTTGTGAGTGGATTTGGTAGACAGAAACTGAAAGAAGCCCGTCGTATACATGTATATATATATATATATATATATATATATGTATGTATGTGTCTGTGTTTGTCCCCCCACCATCGCTTGACAACCGGTGTGTTTATGTCCCCGTAACTTAGCGGTTCGGCAAAAGAGACCGATAGAATAAGTACTAGGCTTACAAAGAATAAGTCCTGGGGTCGATTTGCTCGACTAAAAGGCGGTGCTCCAGCATGGCCGCACTCAAATGACTGAAACAAGTAAAAGAGTAAAAGGGTATATGTGAACACGTGCCTGATGCAGATCTCCTGATGCAGGAGAGTCTCCAACTGGGGCCAGTCAAGCCCACACCCAACTGTTGTTTACCAAACTATACCTGCTTAGTGTAAATTCCATTCTCCCTAATTATTTTTGTCCGTATTCTAACAAATTCACAAGAGGGGAGCACTTCTTTCCTCACTCCACTTTCTTTTCTATGTGGACCATGCAAAAGAAAATGAAGGGAGCTGTCTGTCCGCAGCCCTTTTAACTCCGTCTACCACGCGACTTTTTTTTACTGTGGCCACTATACAGCGGAACACCGTTTGTCTCAGTTTGGAGCCAATAGCTGAAGTCGTACTGCACGCAACATCAGCTATTCATCGTGACTCCGCGTGTCAGCACTGCTCGGACACTGCACGATTGCGTGCAATATAGTTCCGTCACTTTGCGTGCACTTGGGACAGCTCAAGCTGGCGGCACTTCTGTGCTTGAAGAGTTTATGTCGAACCGGCTCTGCCTGTCAGTAACACTGCTAGGTCAAGTATTTCTGGAAGTAACCTTGAGTAGTCCCAGACAAGACCAGCTCGTTCTTCCACATCGAAGCCTAGAATATATCTCTCTTACCCACCACAAGATCACCCTGTGAAGGGATCAGTGGTTTTGAACCTATGAACTGGGATCTCAAGTTAGCAATGCTCGGACACCGTACGAGTTCGTGCAGGACAGTTCCGTCACTTTGTGCGCATCTCGGACAGCCTCAGCTAGCAGCTCTTCTGTCCTTGTAGAGTTTATCTCGACCCGGCTGTGACTCTCTGCAGCACTGCTAGGTCAAGAATTTCTAGAAGTTATCCATTATAACACCGACCCGAAAGTCCTCCGAAACAAACCAGCGGAGAGTTTCCTCGAGAACGTTGTCTCTCTTTACCCACCACTTATTTCCCTTGTAAAAGAATCAGACATTTGAACCTATGAGATGTAATCTCAAATAACAGCTGGTTTCGGACGTTGCAATCTCTGTTTTATACTCCTGTGTGAACGACTGAAATTTAAGTCAGTCGCACATGGAAATTTTACAAATTACATTCGATTTAATGTCTCATAAATTCACATTAGTATTTCCTATAGATCGATACAAAACCGATACTTTCAAAATACAATATGAATTACGTATTATTGCCTGAGCATATCGAAAAACCAGAATTTTCCAGGACAATGCATGCATTGATCCAGTTAAATCATGATAATGATGGTGATGATGATGATGATGATGGTGGTGACGACGACGACGACGACGACGACGACGATGTTGATGATGAGGATGATAATTACAAAGACAGTATACAATCTGTGCAGAGATTTTACATTAAAAGAAAGGGAGAAGAGAATGAAATATGTATGTGAACATATGGCTAATGCTGTCCTCCGGATGCAGGAGAGCTTCTAACTTGATCCAATCAAAGAACGCTTCGGAACCAGAGTTGCCCTGACACCCAAGGGCACAAGCCCTCGCCCAGCGGTAGTTTTCAGTCAACAGGCCCGTGCTTAGAATAGTTCCGTTCAACAAAACTATTTTTTCCACTTTTACTATTTTTGCCCATGTACTGACAAATTCGCAAGAGGAGAGTACTTCCTTCTCCGACCCACTTTCTTTTCCAAGGCGTTAAGGGTTTGACCAAAGAGGAAGATGTCCATCCTTAATTCTTTCAGTTTTGTCTACCAAAGATAGTGGAGGCGCAATGGCCCAGTGGTTAGGGCAGCGGACTCGCGGTTTCGATTCCCAGATCGGGCGTTGTGAGTGTTTATTGAGCGGAAACACCTAAAGCTCCACGAGGCTCCGGCAGGGAATGGTGGCGAACCCTGCTGTACTCTCTCACCACAACCTTCTCTCACTCTTACTTCATGTTTCTGTTGTGCCTGTAATTCAAAGGGTCAGCCTTGTCACACTCTGTGTCACGCTGAATATCCCCGAGAACTACGTTAAGGGTACACGTGTCTGTGGAGTGCTCAGCCACTTGCACGTTAATTTCACGAGCTGGCTGTTCCGTTGATCGGTTCAACTGGAACCCTCAACGTCGTAAGCGACGGAGTGCCAACAACAACAACAACAACAACAACAACAACCAAAGATGGTTATTAGACAGAAGAATGTCGTCTGTCTCACGTAGTTAAAGGCGGGTACTGGAGTCATCCTCTCGATGGACTCAGCCAACAACTGAATTAGTGCTGTACTTGACAATAGTGTTCAACATCATTCTACAAACCAGCAATGCCCGGACACTGCACGAGTGCGTGCAGAACAGTTCCGTAAATTTATGCGCATCTCGGACAGCCCCCAACTGGCAGCATTTCCAAGCTTATAGAATTTATCTTTCCCGGCTGTGCCACTCAGTAGCACTGCCGGTTCAAAAGTTTCTGAAAGTTACCTATAGTAGCCCCGGGCCAAAAGTCTTCCAAAACAGACCACATAGTTCTTCAACATCAAGACCTAGAATGTCATTACTTTTGCTCACCACAGGATCACCCTGCGGAGGAATCGGTGCAGTGATATGAACCTATGAACTGTGATCACAAGGCAGCAATGCTCGGACACCGCACGAGTTCGAGCAGTACTGTTCCGTCACTTTGTGCGCACCTCAGACAGCCTCAGCTGGCGGCACTTTCGTGCTCGTAGGGTTTATCTCGACTCAGTTGTACCTTTCGGTAGCTCTGCCGGCTCAAGAATTTCTGGAAATTATCCATGGTAGCCTCGGCCCGAAAATCCCGCGAAACAAACCAACCGAAAGATTTTTCGAGAATATCGTCTTTCTTACCAAACACTTGTTCATCTAGTGAAAGAACCAGCGATTCGAACCTATGAACTGTCTTAAACAATAATCAGTTTCGAACTTTGCATCCCTGTTTTATAATCCTGTATGACCGATTGAAATTTAAAGCAGTCGTACATGGAGATTGTACAAATTACATCCGATTTAATGTCCCACATAAATTCACATTAGTTTTTTTCCGATAGATCGATACTAAACCGATACTTCAGAAATGCAATGTAAATTACGTATTATTGCCGGAGCTTATTACGATCGAAATAATCAGAATTTTCCAGGACGATGCCTTCATTGATCCAGTTGTATAATAATAATAATAATAATAATAATAATAATAATAATAATAATAATAATAATAATAATAATAATAACGACAACAACAACAACAACAACAAAAATAATAATAATAATAATAATAATAACGACAACAACAACAACAACAACAAAAATAATAATAATAATAATAATAATAATAATAATAATGATAATAATAATAATAATAATAATGATGATGACGATGATGACGACGATGATGATGATGATGATAACACAAACAACAACAACAGTAATAAAAACAACAGCAACAACAACAACTATGATGATGATGATGATGATAATAAGTTCTTGTATTTGTCATAGGTGTATCAGATGGAGACATAAAAAAAAACCCTTACAATCTGCGTAGGGATTTCACATAAAAAGATGAGGGAAAAAACGAGAGGAGAAGGAAATGAAATTTTAAAAAGGACATACATACATACTACACAGAATATGTGAACATATGGTTGATGTCGTTCTCCTAATGCAGGGAAGTCTCCACCTTGGAACATGAAGGAACTCCATGGAACTCGGGTCATCCTGACCCCCAAGAGCACAAGCTTGACGAAAGAGAAAGGTGTATGTCCTTAATCCTTTCAGCTCCATCTACCACACAAACTCTTTCGCCGTAGTCACCAGACAAAGGAAGTCCGCCTACCCATCACGTTAAAGGTGGGTTGTGGGTCAATGCCTCAGGATGGACTCGGCTGATGACCACATTTGTCTTACATGCAGCAAGAGCTGGTCAGCACAACTCTACAAGTCAGCCATGTTCGGACACTACACGAACATGTGCAGTACTTCCCGTCACTCTGCACGCGTCTTGGACAGTCCCACTTGGCAGCGCTTCCATGCCTGTAGGGCTTATCTCGAACCGGCTGTAACCCTCGATAATACAGCTACACCAAGGATTTCTAGAAGTTGCCTATAGTAGATCCGACCCGAAAGTTTTCCAGACCAGATCACTTTTGTCAGTGAACAGGTCGCGGTTTCAAAGCGACGAAAATATTTTGACAAATTAAATTTAAATGTTGAAGTGAATCTAACGGTTTTTGTGCGTTTTTAAATGGTTTGTAAACACCTTCCACGCTGCAATTGTTTTTGTTTCAGCACACGATCTGAGATCAAGTCATTTGCTATGCAAGTACATCTCCGTAATATATATATATATATATATATATATATATATATA
>NC_068985.1:110062692-110064463 GCF_001194135.2 Octopus bimaculoides
TCTCTCTCTCTCTCTCATGCACGCACAAATATGTGTGTGTGTGTGTGTGTGTGTGTGTGTGGATGTGTGTAAAATAATATGGTAATAATATTATATATACATATACCTTAATCGTCCAGAAAATATGATTTTAGTCTTTCGGAGAAGCATAGCATCTGAATACAGATCTTTGCAATTTGAAACAAAAGATAGGAACTGATGAATTCCCATCAATTTTTATAAAGGAATTTCCAAATAATCAACAGGTTAGAATAGTTTATTTATCAACTAATGGGATTTATGTAGCTGAGAATGAGTTACAAATTCGTAAAAGAAACTATTCAGCTTTCAACACTAAAATTATGTTAAGAACTGTCTCATTTGTTGTTGTGTGTATTTCAGACATGTGATACAAAACACTTGGGGAAATTACGTGCTTTTGGATCTGAATATGTGAATATATTACACGTTCTACGTATTATAATTGTAAGGATGAATGTGTAATGCATTGCCTAGAGGTTTTAGGAAACCAATCGAATTTCGACGACTAATCGTATTTTGAAGTGTTTGCAAATATTTTGATTGTATACATATATAGTCACTTTGATAGGCTTTCTCAATCATTTGAATAATCAGTAATTCAGAATAATTATTCAAGAAACTTCAACTTTTAATAGAACACACACACACATTTATATCGTCTGTCTCTCACTCTGTCAGTGCTCTGCTTCTCTCTTCTCTCTTGCATTCTATATTTCTCCCACTCTTTCCCTAAGCCCTATCTTTTCAGTTTCTCTTATCTCTCGCTCCTCTCTTTTTTGTTCACATTTTCATATCTTCTGTCGCTCAAATTAACAAAATCTTTTGTCAGGCTGGTCTCGGGTTTTTACTGTACTGGTAGACCCATCTCACTCATTTTTCTACTTCTCGTTACTCTTGGTCTGTTCAACCTCGACACCCCATTACAAACCATTTTGTATAGTTCTTCT
This sequence comes from Octopus bimaculoides, assembly GCF_001194135.2. Taxonomy (NCBI): domain Eukaryota; kingdom Metazoa; phylum Mollusca; class Cephalopoda; order Octopoda; family Octopodidae; genus Octopus; species Octopus bimaculoides. The sequence goes on from NC_068985.1 coordinate 110,063,661, forward strand.
TCTCACAGAATAATGTCCTTTCGGAAGCTTCTCCATGCTCCTGTCTTTTCTGCAGATGTTGACCTACAACAGTTTAAACCGAACATAAATGACATCAACTGCGCTGGTCTTGTAAGGCCTGCAAAGGTCAAGGGCCAATATACTTTTAAAGCAAAAAAACAACTAAAAAGGCTCTTTCTCGATAAAGAGCTCCGTTTTCTACGACTGTACACAAAAGTACGTTAATCCCCAAATACAAAAATTAACAGGATTCTTAAGTGATAATCCATGCAAATATGCATTGGTGTTAGCACCCGCCTCGGAGCTTCAGAGTATCATTGAGGAACAGAAGAGGCCGTCGGGAGCGTGTGCACACCACTCGAAAACAAGGATAATGTTAATGGCTATAACGTTTGGGAGAAATGGTCCTTCTTCGGAGAGTAGAGTAGAGGAAGAAGTACCGAAAGAAACTGAAAAAAGAAAAGTAAAAACAGGAAAGGAATTCAAGTGACAGAAGTCATGTGGTATTGGTCTACGTGTTTCGCCGCTCTCTGACCGGAAATAAAGAGTATTCTAGATGGGGTATTTTGGGGCTGGGGGAACAAACAGGAGGACTGGAATTTATTAGCGTGCGTGTAGATGTATCTATACGTTTGTAGTTGTGTGTAAAAGTCACGGAGAAGCGATTTTTGTGTTCGTGGCTCTTTGTGCCATGTGTCCTGAGCGTCTGTGACATGTGTGTTTGTATATACACATGTCTGCGCGCGTGCGTTTGTGTGTGTGTGTGTGTGTGTGTGTGTGTGTGTGTGTGTGTGTGTGTGTGT
>NC_068985.1:110064640-110067674 GCF_001194135.2 Octopus bimaculoides
TATTGTGTTGTGAATGTGTCTGTCGGTGTATTGTGTTGTGAATGTGTCTGTCGGTGTATTGTGTTGTGAATGTGTCTGTCGGTGTATTGTGTTGTGAATGTGTCTGTCGGTGTATTGTGTTGTGAATGTGTCTGTGTGTTCGTGTGCTGATGACCGATAACCGAAATTATAAGAACTGGATCGAGAGTACGTGATAGCCTATATGTTGCTTGTATGTATGTGTGGCTGAATATGCACGTGTTTGAGGTATGTCTGCTATATGTAGAGGTTTGTGTGTATGCAGATATGTGTGTGTCTTTGTATGGATGCAGATATGTGTATGTTTGTGTGGATGCAGATATGTATGTGCTTGTGTGGATGCAGAAATGTGTGTGTGTGTGTGTTTGTGCGGCTGCAGATATGAGTTCGTTTGTGTAGATGTAGATATGTGTATATTTGTATGGCACAGATATGTATATTGTATGTGTGTATTTGTGTAGATGTAGATATGTGTATGCTTGTGTGTATGCAGATATTTGTGTTTGTGTGGACAGTGATATGCGTCTGTCTAATTGTAATGAGTGTGTATTCGTGTATTTGATATGAATAATTATTCGATGTGTGTGGTTGTTTATATGTAATATGTATGTGTGTGTACGATTGCGTATATGCTCATGTTTGTTAAGGTCTGCTTTATATACGGGTCTGTGTGTGTCTGTAGATGTATGTAGATGCAAAATTGCTTCTGTCTTATTATAATGTGCTTGTGTGTTCATGTATTTGATACGAACATTGATATTTTATGTTGTCAATTGATGATAGTGAATGGAGATTTGGGGGTGTAAGAACGGGGTGTAGGAGGCAATGTTAGAGGATGTAAGATGGTGAATTGATGAAAATAAAACTTTGCTCTCTGCGAAGCCAAGAATTGTGTGTATTCAATGTCAAGCATTGTGAATTGTTGTATAGAGTAGTTAGTGAAATAGAAGTAGCAAGCGACAGAAGTACGGTTTCCAAACAGATGTCACAAAGATGTTCTGTAAATCGGTCAGCTAAACAACAGCTGGTTTTTGACTGAAGTACAAGGCGTCGCAGATAGAACATTTTAAACAGTAAATGAAGCCCGTAGAAGTGCAGGTGGGCGAATCAGAAATGTGGCAAGGGCAGTGGTTGCGTCTGTAAAAGTGGTGATTATGGCAAGGAACGGACAAGTGTGACATCGGGGTCGGGAAGAAGAGGAGGATCCATGAAAGGCTGAAGAGAGGAGAGGAGGCACATATCGAGTAGAACATGCTTGAAAGAAGTGCATTTGGAAATAGGAGAGGGTGGTTGGATTATACTGGAGGACGCACCAAATGGTGCAGAGATGGAGAGGTCGGGTGGAGGGGTGGAAAGGAGAGGAAATTGTATAAGGTGGGAGCCGGACCGTTGCGAGGAAGAGAGCAGAAGTATGGTCTATTTAGCGAGTTTGGGTCAGGGTGGATTGGACTTGTGTGGGAGGATATTCACGTCGAACGAAGAGACGGAACATGTATTATGACAAGGGCTCAGAGTCTTGGTCACAGCTGCATCTATGGCAGAAACGGAGGAATCGCATGCAAGGGATGGCCTGATTGATGTGGAAAGATGGAAGTAGATAAGAATCAAGATAGAGGTGTGATTCGATAAGTTTGTAGAAGTTTTGATCGCCGCTGAACTGACAGCGAAGAAGGCAGAATAGGGAGCGAGGGATGGCTCGTTTAGTTTGAGAGGAAGTAACATCGAAATAAGAGCGGGGTTCAATGGGATTCGATAGAAGGCAGTGGCAGTAAGAATGTGATCAAAGTGGTTGATAGAGGTATGGAAATACTGCTGAGTAGAAACTTCATGGAGGTTTCCGAGATGACAGAGGTGAATTCGAGGGAAGGCGGAAGGAAGTGACATTTGAGATGAAAGTGTTCTGTTGTTCACGGGAGAGGGAAGTGGAGTTGATACGACCGTCTTTTATAATGACTGTATAGTTCTAAGCCCCATCCTGTGAATTGTGAGAAAATTTGGACTTCGATGTTGCCAACGAATCGGTTGACATAGCTGGGGGACATTCATTTTTCGTTTCCTTTGTGACCCCACGAACCTATTGGTAGATTTCGTCCGTGAAAGCACACTGAAAGGGAGCACTGGTTCAGCTAGGTTGAAAAGGGTGTGCGTACTGAGCTGGAGGCACTAGCGTAGCTGGGATGGGGGTAGGGGTGGTCCGCCCCGAGCGGCACTTTTGGGTCTGCTGTAGGCAATATGCGTTTTTTTGTGGGGCCCGGGGACGGCAAACGGAAGGGCTGCCCCGGGTGGCACACACTCTAGCTACGCTAGTGGCTGAAGGATGAATCGATGATTAAGAAAATACTGGAAAGCTAAGAGATTGTAGGGTAGGGTGTTGTTGAATGGAGTAGGCAATATAGTTTGAGGTTTTTTGTGCATGTGAGAAAATTGAGAAAGTGAACATTGAGATGTAAAATGAAGGGGAGAAAAGATTGGACAAAAGGCGGTGTACAGAGAGTGAAGAGGAGGAAAAGGTCTCAGGGAGGTGGTGATCGAAAATATGGATACGGAAAAGGGTGGAAGGAATGGTAGCTCAGATGAAAAGACGGCAAGTGCGAGTGAAGATGGATTCAACGATGGGGAAGAGCACAGGTGTGGCGTGGAACTTTAGGCGAAAATCTCGGGTAGTGATATGAGGGTAGAGACAGCGGCTTAGAGAAAATATGTTCCTGGAAAAATTGTGAGGTATAACTGACGGTTCCAAGAAGTAAGTGGAGAATATGGAATGGAACTTTATAAGATGGAAATTCTTGAAGAAAGAATAAAGGCCTGGCATAGTGGGGGAGTAGATAGAAAAGTAGTTGGAGACAGTGGAAAGAGAAAAATGAGGAAAAGAGCAAAGGGTAGGGTATAAGAGATATTGCGGACGAATTGTGGTATTCAATCAGCGGTAATTTCGGAATTCAAGATAGTTGTCCAATTGTATATTCATCTATCTATCTATCTATCTCTCTCTCTCTCTCTCTCTCTCTCTCTCTCT
>NC_068985.1:110068281-110075348 GCF_001194135.2 Octopus bimaculoides
GCAAATGACTAAGGTCAGTTGGGTGTGAAGTTGGGTATTTCCAGAGAAGCACTCAGCCCAAATATTGAGCTGTCAACACTGTCGGGAACCAAGCGAAGGTTATACCTTCATGTGGTTTGGCGAAGAGTAAACAATCCAATGAAAAGATGTATTAAAGAATTTTCTTCGTCTTCTTCTTTTCATTGGTATATATACATGTGTCCGTGTGTGTGTGCGTGTGTGCATATGTGCGTGCGTGAGTTGTACATGAATATTTAATAATGTGTTGACGTACTCTTGTACCATGTACATGTATAGTTACGTATATTGCCACCTGCAATATTAAACTAGATGTGTTACCTCTTAGGCCATTCGTCTAACCTATGTTCAAACGTTTGTTAAAACGGTAAACTTTGTATATGTATGTAGGTATGTTTATATGAATACATATATATATATATAACAAATGCGAAAACTAATTTCTGTGCGTCAGTGTGTCACACTTAGACTCCTTCTCTCACTATTCAATAACACTCCTACTATTCCTCATGGTGGAGTGAGAGTAATAGTAGGCATAGAGAGGAAGAGGGCGGTGCCGAAGAGAGAGAGAGAAAGAGAAAGAAAAAATAGGGAGAGAAAGAGAGACAAAGAAATTTAGGGAGAGCTAATGATGTTTTATTAAAAGTAGTAATGTTGATGGTGGCAGCGGGAGTAATAATAAAAGAGAAAGAGTGAGTATGTGCCCATCCTAAAAGAGGTCACCATCCTTGAACTCATGTCTCATGCCGTAGCTATGGTAAAAAAACATTCCAAATTGAAAAGAAATCCCTCCCCTCCATCTCTCTACCTCTCTACCTATCTATCTGTCTATCCATCTATATCTCTCTCTATATCTGTCTATCTCCATCTATCTATCTATCTATCTATCTATCTATCTATCTATCTATCTATCTATCTATCTAGTTTCTTCAATGAGAATATTGACCAAGGTTACCGTGGTCTTTTCCGTGGGCTTTTCCTTCCACGGCTAAACCTAAACTGTCCTCCCCTCTTTTTACACGAGAACATTACTGTGTGATACACGATCCCTATTGATCGGCCTTTCCTTTTCTTTTTTTTTCGATCCCTTTTGATCGAACTGCCTCTTTTTCCCTTCCTACGATCCCTTTTGATCGACACCACCAAATTTTTTTTTTTTTTTTCCTTCCTTCCCCCTCCCAAAAAGAAAAGCTCTACATTGTATTTGTCCCATCTTCGTTGAGCCCTGTGTGGCTAATAAAAGAAATGTATCTATCTCTATGGTGATAGTGGTAGTAGCTGGAGCATTTAGGGATGATAGTAATAGTAAGTGATGTGAAAATAGTGTTGATGGTGGTGGAGGAGAAGGTGGCGAAGTCAAAGGTATTGATGGTAGTGACTTCAGATGTCTGAATGGTGTGTGTATGGAAGTTGTGGTGGCGATGGTGGTGGTACTGGTGATGGTGATGGTAAAAAACAATCAACAGAAAGAGAGAGAGAGAGAGAGAGAGAGAGAGAGAGAAAGAGGTTAGAAAGAAAAAAATTGTACGAACCCCTGAATGGGAAGTCAAAAAATGTTGTTTATTATGCAGTTTAGCAATAAGTTCCAAGTCGACAAATTATACCATTATTTTGCATAAAACTATTCAGTACTTCAAAAATATTGGCCAAGTTTAATAAAATTTAATATGTACTCAATTCATGAAGTGTCATTGTTGGACCCAAGGCCCAATGAGGAGCCCTCCATAGGAGCTAGCTTAAAAGCCGCCCTATCGGGTGGCTTTTAGGATTGTGTATATGTATATATATATATATATATATATATATATAAAGAGCAAATACCCCGAAACTAGTCTGTAGATGCCAGACCAGCAAGGGCAAGCGGTTAATCTCCCCTGTTCGAAGGTTATAATGGACACAGGTTCGTGTGTTACATAGCTAGCTAGAGGCGATGGCCTCTTGGAGCTAATCAACGGCAGCATTCGTCCTATTTTTCTGGACTGCCATGTTAGCTTGGCGAAAATTATTAATATCCAGTACCGCTGCCGTAGTCTCCTTTAGAGAGACTTAGAAATATTAATATCTATCTATCTATCTATCTATATATATATATATATATATATATCAAAAGGATTGCGTAGCCATACCAACAATCCAACATACATCCATCATCAGCTACCCCACGGATATCATTATGGTTTCGACACCTGGGCAGTACCATTCAATCCGGCGGTGTCAACAGCACTAAAATACGTATTGTTTGGGAACAAACAAACAAACCAAAGAAACCACAAACACATTTACCCAATGTACAACCGTATCAATAAATAATTTCCATAAGTAAATTACAATCCCTCTTAAATACGAAACTAAACAGCGACAGCGCTATTAAGTCATAAAAAAATTATAATCCCTACCATCCTCTTCTGTAGTGTAATATAAAAGTAAAGCTTAATAACAACATTATTTCAATCAATCAATATATAGGCAGGATTAAACACTAACTTTACTAAAACTACAACAAGAGATATTTAAACCAATGTACATTGTATCGGTATTAATAATAAATTGCAATAACTAAACCATATGCTAAATTGCTATCCATCTTTAACTCCATTAAATAATAATCCCACCGGTCTTCCATAGAAAGTTCAAACCTTATAAAAAATTTTCCAAAACAAAACACGATTGGTATGTATGTATGTATGTATGTATGTATGTATGCATGTATGTATGTATGAATTTCTTTTCTTTTTTATATCTTTTTACTTGTTTCAGTCATTTGACTGCGGCCATGCTGGAGCACCGCTCTGAAGGGTTTTAGTTGAACAAATCAACCCCAGGACTTATTTTTTAAACCTGGTACTTATTCTATCAATTTGTTTTTTTGCTGAACCGCTAAGTTACGGGGACTTAAACACGCCAACTTCATTATCACGGTTGTGACCGAAAACCTTCGTACCGGTATGATTGTTAAAAATCTAGCACTGATAAACTTATACCGAACATATCTAGGCTTTTACTCTATTTTTCTCTCAAGAATCAAATATGTTTCAATGGAGGTGTCATAAGTTTTTTTGCCCGGTTAACTAAAAGAATTTCTGTGTTAGTAAAGATGAGCATCGAAATCATTTGTGGTTAATTCACAACCGGACATTGACCTAGACTTGTTGTCTAGGTGTATATTGGCACAACATACTAATTTTTTTGCCAATCATTACCATCCACTGGGCATAACTATTATGATCAATACAACTGCATATAGAGTCAGAAAGCAAGTTATTTGTATTTGAACGAAGGTTAGCATTGTAATCGGCAATGTAACTTACATTGTTTTTACTGGACACATAATTAACCTTGATTGAATTTCCGTTAAAAATTTTGTGGTTTACTGTAAAATGGAGGTAAATTAAATTAAGAAACTATCTAGTTGTGTTTGTTCTCATTCTAAAACTATATGCCAGATTATACCACAAAATATTCCTTTGTCTATTTTAACACTGAATCTATGTACGTTTTGCAGTGTTTCTGAGAATCCACTGTTTATGAATGCTGTGTTATAATAAGGAGAGACACTGATAAATGAAGATTCATCTGATGATAATGATATACCCTTGCTAACGTTTAGAATTAAATTGCGTAAAATATTTTGTGGGTAAACAGAATAACTTTTGTATAGGCATATAGTAAGAGCTAAATTTAATTATCTTAATTTAACATCTAAACAATTAACAGTATCATGTCTGATATCCATTGTAATATGTTAGCCTATTTCAAAAGCAAGTTAAATTGCCATGCTAGATCCTATTAAACGGTGTTATACATGCATATATATGCACATGTATGTCTATACTCTCACACATGCTCCGCTTCAAGGCTGACCTTGCTTACGAGATAATGGTATACAGGCTTTTGGTTTATCTGTTCTTAGGATTTGTTTAGTCTGGTTCGTTTGTTCTGTTGACTTTTGAGAGAATTAATTTATTTTCATGGTGGCATTAAGAAATTAATGCTGATCTTATGTTCAGGGTGTTTGTTAAGTAGAATGTGAACTTGTAGCTGAATTGCTGTATAGATTAGTTAATACTACGTCCGCCTAACATACAGTTGAAGAGCACAGTACGGCATTATCAGTCTACATAATGCATGTGAAAGATTACAATATGAATAACTTCGATAGACAAAGAAAAAAAAATTACTACTGTTGCCATTATATCAGAGCCGTTGTACACTTTACAAAACATGCAGTCTGGATTAAAACAAAGGCTTCCAGAAGAGCTCACTCTCAGCCTTTAATGCTTGATAATAAAACAGTATGGAGGCGCAATGGCCCAGTGGTTAGGGCAGCGGACTCGCGGTCATAGGATCGCGGTTTCGATTCCCAGACCGGGCGTTGTGAGTGTTTATTGAGCGAAAACACCTAAAGCTCCACGAGGCTCCGGCAGGGGATGGTGGCGAACCCTGCTGTACTCTTTCACCACAACTTTCTCTCACTCTTACTTCCTCTTTCTGTTGTGCCTGTAATTCAAAGGGTCAGCCTTGTCACACTGTGTCACGCTGAATATCCCCGAGAACTACGTTACGGGTACACGTGTCTGTGGAGTGCTCAGCCACTTGCACGTTAATTTCACGAGGAGGTTGTTCCGTTGATCGGATCAACTGGAACCCTCGACGTCGTAAGCGACGGAGTGCCAACAAATAAAACAGTAAACATTCATGAAATAAGTTTGGCTGCTCACTTTGAGTCTAATATTCAAAGTTTATCACTACTATACACTAAAATGTGTTCAGGAAAAATATATAAAGAATATTTACAAATATCTGACGAAGTGCTCTCGGGCAACATTCAGATGTAGTTGTTATGCCATAACAAAATTTGATAAATTCAACTACCCCTATCGTGGACCAATTGTCTGGAATCATTTTGTGGGCAAAGATGCAATTCTCCTAGACACAAAATATGTAAAAAAAATATATGTTAAAAAGTTGCTGTTGAGTAATCAACAAAGCTGTTTGTAGTAAAACCTTACCATTTTTGGTAATATCAAAAGCATATTTTAAAATTTGTAAATAAACTTTTGAAAAAAATGACTGCACAAAGTGTTCCTCTTAGAGGCTGTCATGAAAAGGATAAGAGGTTTTACTATATTCCTTCGTAATGGCTTCACTAGCCTGAATAGTACATTCTTAATAATGAACTATTTCATTCCATTCTCAAGAACTTTTTATTTTCGCCTTTGTAAATTGTGTATGATACCGTTTTTCATGCAACATTTTCATATTTTAATTTTATATACGGCTAATGAAATAAATGTAAAAGAAACTGAAAACATCGTCGAAATTCTCGATTTACATCGCGGAAGACATTTATATTCTACAAATACTAAATATACAAGAGTTTTTCCTTTTCGCAAAAATTCACCTGACGAAGAATCTATGGTGATTACGCACCAACTTGCACAATGGAGCGAAGCCCGAAGAATATCTAAAGTCGCAGAGCATTTCAAGCTAAGAATATGACATTTTATGCCGAAATACTTGCTGGATAAACGATGTATGGAAAGGGAGAGACATAAATTATAACACAAATTCGTACTTGGTTTCTTCAATTAACTTATATAAACAGTAAAAGTACCGTGCTGTGGAACTGAACCCGAACGCTCTTGGTTGCTATGTGAGCATTTTATCTACACAACCATACCTGTTACTCAGCTTATACAGTGATGACAGCAAATCATCAGAGAGTATTCCAAATCAGCAACTATCTAAACTAGAGACATCAAAGCTGGATCTGTATAAAGTGTCTGCACGCATTGCTGACAATGCAAGTGTAAACTGTAATAAACGCTGGTCAAAAACCGAAAATGCCACAGAATAACATTGCTTCTGTAAATTACCTACACTGTTTTACAAAACGCGATTAGATTTCCTCCGGGCAAACAGGTACCTGATGTTGAAAACGTATTTTATAGTGTACAACATTTATAGCATCTCAGCTAAGAGGACATCACAGTTATTTTAGTGGCTGTTAAGTGGAATCCTTTAAAACTACATCTCTCTCTCTCTCTCTCTCTCTCTCTCTCATTCGCTCTATCTCTCTCTCTCTCGTCGTCTCTGCATATCGCTCTCCCTTTCTCTTACTCTCTCTCTCTCTCGCTTTCATTCTCATTTTCTCTGTTGTTATTTTTTAACAGAACAGACAAAAGCTGGGAAATCGTAAAAGTTAAGGAGTGTTTCAAGGTACAGTGGAAGTGCTTTGAAAATAAAGGAATTTTTATTTGAATCACCAGAGATCTTTTTCTTCTTCCTTAATCACGCTTTTAAAGTTTTCTTAGACACTAAGCCAAGCCATTCAGTGTAATTTCAGTATTGAAATAACGGCTTAATTGAAAAGCAAACCGTGCCTGAAAGAAGAATAAGAGAACTACTTTTCTTTGTTTTGTTTTCTTTTTATATAGTTTTGCTGTGAGCTTAACCAGCTTGCCATTAAATATGTCTACGAAGAGTAAACCAAACTCCATTGTTTCGTGACAAAGAGTCATTAAGTACTTAAATGATAGATATGACTTTTCTGCAATAAGGTTTTATGATAAATAATCAAAACCTAGTTTAATAGATGCCTGTTTATGCAGCCACTAACAACAAGTGACTGCGGTGCACTTAAGGCCTGTAACCTTCAACATACAGATATGAGTGAAAAGTATGGCATTATAGTGGCAATTACCAATGCTAATGGTAAAGCAGATTAGCTATTCACAAATTTTGAAGTCTGTTTTACAAACCTGAAGAAGGTGAGAGTTTTATGTTTTCTCCATTCCATGAAGAATTGTTCACCCGGAACAAGTTTTCGGTGATAACCTCATATTCTTTTTACTTGTTTCAGTCATTTCACTGCGGCCATGCTGGAGCACCGCCTTTAGTCGAGCAAATCGACCCCAGGACTTATTCTTTGTAAGCCTAGTACTTATTCTATCGATCTATTTTGCCGAACCGCTATGTGACGGGGACATAAACACACCACCATCGGTTGTCAAGCGATGTTGGTGGGGTGGGGGGACAAACACACACAC
>NC_068985.1:110075508-110077399 GCF_001194135.2 Octopus bimaculoides
ATATATACGACAGGCTTCTTTCAGTTTCCTTCTACCAAATCCACTCACAAGGCTTTGATCGGCCCGAGGCTATAGTAGAAGACATTTGCCCAAGGTGCCACGCAATGGGAATGTACCCGGTACCATGTGGTTGGTAAGCAAGCTACTTACCACACTGCCACTCCTGTGCCTAATGAAAAAACAAGAAAAACTGTCTGCAGTTATGTTTATCGAAGCAGAATTCCGAATACATAAAATAAACAAAAAAAAAACAATAAAACTTCTTAAATGAGTGCCTTATCATCGACAAAATGCTCATGGTCAACAAAAAAGAACCTCCTGTAGATGGCAATTAAAGGACAGAAATATATATACATACACTAGCGTAGCTAGTGTGTGCTGCCCGGGGCAGCCCTTCCTTTTGTTGCCCCCCCGGACCCCGCAAAAAACATATATTGCCTACAGCAGACTCAAAAGTGCCGCCCGGGGCGGACAGCCCCTCCCACTAGCTACGCTAATGTATACATATAAAAATGTGATCGCTGTTAAAAGTAATTTCCTTGATAAGGATATATTTTTTTTAATGCAAAATAATGGAGTATTGAATTAAAAAAAAAAGGGCTGCGGAGAAAGTCATTGATTAATAATTAACTAGTTCGGATTTTGCAGGTTTTATTCTTTTACTCTTTTACTTGCGTCAGTCATTTGACTGCAGCCATGCTGGAGCACTGCCTTAAAGGGTGTTAGTCGAAGAAATCTACCCCAGGACTTATTCCTTGTAAGCCTACTACTTATTCTATTGGTCTCTTTTGCTGAACCACTAGGTTACGGGGACATAAGCACACCAGGTCGGGTGTCAAGCAATGGCGCGAGGATAAACACAAATACACACACACACACACACACACGACGGGCTTCTTCCAGTTTCCGTCTACCAAATCCACTCACAAGATTTTGGTCGGCCCGAGGCGATAGCAGAAGACACTTGCCCAAGGTGCCACGCAGTGGGACTGAACCCAGAACCATGTGGTTGGGCAGTAAGCTTCTTACCACACAGCCACGCCTGCGCCTATATAATTAAAAGTAGAATATTAGGATTTTTGGTCAGCTATTTCCTCTTTTTTTCAGAAATCTGAAAACTGAAATGGCCGTCCTATCAGCCTGAGACGGGGGTGGGGTGGCGAGAGATGAATAAGAGGAATAAAAGCAGTATTTCTACCGCTGTGTAGGTGGGAGACTTCAACGAAATTCTTGCTCTGCAAAGTAAAAGAAGCCGTTCCTTGTTAGAAAATTTCCCAAGAGAAATTTTTACCAAAGTAGGTTGGATGGTTATTTAAAAGCCAGCCGTCACTCAGAATCTAATTGTTTAAGGTACCTGTGTAGTCGCGAGCAAACAAAGACACCTTATCGACTCTCCCACCCTTTGACCCAGCGGCACATCCAAAATGGGAGAGCTGGAAAGAGAGGGAGAGTTGCGCCAGTGTTCGGATGGTACCCATTTCCAGCGAAGTAGACTGGAGCAACGTGTAATTAATTACCTTGCTCAAAGACGCAAGTCCCGAATGTGTTCTGAGCGAAGATTCGTCTGAAAGGGGAGGGGGGGAAGTTATTCTTCAATGACGAAATACAACGGCGATTAGCATGCGTTCAAACTGTTTTGATTCTCGCTGTTCACCGTACACATGGTGATTTATTATCGGTTGGCAGACATTGGCACGCATCAGCAAATAATTTGTTTGTTGAATCATATATATATATGTGCGTGTGTGTGTGTGTGTATGTATATATATATATATATATATATATATAGCAATGACTAGTAATATTACGAAACCGGTATGCTTTTAAATCTCTTTAACAACTCACAATAATGACTTTTATTACCTTTATTCCTACCTCAGTTCATCTAATT
>NC_068985.1:110080514-110082314 GCF_001194135.2 Octopus bimaculoides
TATATATATATACACACACATGATTATATAGATATCTATATACATTCATACATATGATTATATAGATACACACACTCATGTATGTGTGTGTGTATGTGTGTGTCTGAAAAGGATCTCTGTCCGACCTACGCAAGCATAGAAAAGGCACCTTAAACAATGATGATGATGATGATGATAGATGGATGAACAAAGCAAAAAGCTACAATAACTCAACTCAATGAAAAATATATCAACCCTGCCAGACATGAATCCACGACTCCCTGTCGTAATATTCAGTAATGACTTTCATATTTATCAAGATCACAGTATATAGCAGTTCCCACTGTGACATAGTTATTCAAAGATTTTTGCCTTTCTTTTGACTCCTTCCATAGATTGGGTCTCGTTTTTGTGTATAGATTTGACTTAGACCTCATTAAACTGTGGGGCCACTTTCTAATTATATGATATTGAATGGAATCAGCTTTATTTGGTTTCAATCTCACCTGACAGCCACCGTCTATGTTTATTCTCTCCTTCTCCTCTCTCTCTCTCCCTCCCTCGTCATTGTCTTTGTCTTTTCTCTCTTTAGTCGCTATTTTTTATTTTTCTGTTTCTCTCTCATTTTCTCCTTCTCTTCGTCTTCTCTTATTTTCTCCCACTCTTCATGTCTTCTCTCTGGATTTTGTCTCTCTGTCTCTCTCTTTCTTGTCTTATTTGCCTTTCGCTCCCACTCTTTCCTTTTTTCTCTCTTTCTCTCTCTACCCTCTCTCATTTGTCTCTATCTTACTTTCACTATCTTCTCTCTCTCTATATCGTCTCTCTTTTCTTTCTCTCTCTCTCTCTCTTCTTTCTCTCTCTCTCTTCTTTCTCTCTCTCTCTCTCACTCTCTATTCTTCACTCCCTTTTTCCTTCTCCCTCTCTCTTGTTCCCTTCCCCTTTTTCCCTTTCTTCCTCCTCTCTCTCCTAAATATATCTCACTTTTTTCTCACTCTCTTTCTCCCCTTCTCTTTCACTTTTGTCCTACTCTTCCTTCCCCCCTCTCTCTCTCTCCGTCTCTGTCTGCACCTCTCTCCTTTCTCTTTTCTCCCTCTTCCCTATCCTCACCTCTCTCCTTCCCACCCACTCTCTCTCTCTCTCTCTCCAACTCTCCCTTTCCCCCCTATCCTCTTGTCTCTCCCACTGCCATCCTGTAACTATGCAATATTTCCATTCAATAGCAGTGACGTACATTACGAAAATAGCTTCACAGCGCCATCCTCACCACCACCACTACTACTACCACCACCTCCGCCACATGCCTACCACAGTAACACTGCTTCCACCACCACCACCACTACCACAACAACAACAACTCCACCTCCTTCATCACCATAAGTATTTTTATTCCCCCCTCACTCCTTCATTGGCATCATGTTCTTGATCGATATACATGTGACTGTTGTTTTTCTATAAGCGTCTCTATGTGACTAGACAGGCAATATAATCAGACGTGCTTGGCATCTATGTGTAGATATATATACACACACATACACACACACACACACACACACACACACACATATACAAGTATGTACACATATATAGATACACACATATATATATGTATATATACATAAATATATATCTATGATGATATATGTGTGTGTGTGTGTGTGTGTGTGTGTACACACACACATGTGTACATGTGCATGTTCACACACACACACACACGTATATACATATAAATATATACATAATATTTATATCTATTTATCTCTCTTTTTCTTTCTCTCTCTCTCTCTCTCTCTCTCTATATATATATATATATATATATATATA
>NC_068985.1:110087245-110089081 GCF_001194135.2 Octopus bimaculoides
TTATATATATTTTTCTCTGCAAAATAGGCGTAGCTTATTCAGTGCAGGCTATATTATTAGCATTATTCTGCGATTGAGAATTTAAAATCACTTCTTTAACTTTCTAAGACATCTCAACGCTTTTAAAAGCAAACTTCGTTTGCTTATTTACGTTTGCCGTAATTTGAATTTTATATATATTTATATATCATCATCATCGTTTAACGTCCGCTTTCCATGCTAGCATGGGTTGGACGATTTGACTGAGGACTGGTGAAACCGGATGGCAACACCAGGCTCCAGTCTGATTATAGAGAGAGAGAGAGAGAGATAGAGATAGATAGATAGATAGATAGAGGGATAGATAGATAGATATATGTATATATACATATATATATGTATTTATATGCACACAAGCATATATACATATGGTGACTGCTCGACCTTCACAGATGATTACTGTCTCTCAGCAGAGCTGTGTAGTTTGAAGCATAGGTGACAGGCAAAATTTGTAACTTTTACTGAATTGATTGGATCACTTTATGAAATATGTTTCCTGTGAACCACCATATGTCTCTTCAAACCTGTAACTGACTCGCAAGCACTTTTACACACTGCACATGTGAAATCACCTGGTGTAGAAGGAAGGACATTGCATACAGTTGATCTTTAATAGGATTTCAGATGATTGGCATACAAGCATTCATACGTATATTCTTTCTTCGCCCTTTCAAAACCTAGCCAGCCTCATGGACCCAGCTTCCCAGTTTCTATGGCATATGTGGTCCCCCCAGCTGGACGGGACGCCAGTCCATCACGGTGTTACTTAAGAAACAGGAAGAAAGTGTGAGAGAAAGTTGGGGCGAAAGAGTACAACAGGGGTCGACACCACCCCCTGCCAGAGCCTCGTGGAGCTCAGGTGTTTCGCTCAATAAACACGCACAACGCCCGGTCTGGGTATCGAAACCGCGATCCTCCGACCGCGAGTCCGCTGCCCTAACCACTGGGCCATTGTGCCTTCACATTCATACATATATACATGCATGCATACAGGCATACATACATTCAGGTATACTAAATACATACATACATACATACATACATACATGTATGTATATGGAAGACATCACACATGTGATTAGCAGCTGTCTTAAAATGTCACAGTACTACCTCCTAATGTGGCACAATGTTGTTGCTAAAACAATTTACAATGCCAACCACAAAAAAGACTGTCCTGAAATAAACTTAGAAAATCGCTCTGTTATGGAATACATTCATAAACACCAAATCAAGGAATAGTGGTGGAATATGCCCATCAAAACTTGTCAAATGTAAACATAACAGGCCAGATATGGTTGTTTGGGACAGAAGGGCAAAGGTATGTCCCATCATAGAGGTCAGCTGCCCTGCAGATATAAATATCTCTTTGAAAATCAATGAAAAATAGGATAGCTATGGACAACTGCTTCAAAACTTCCAGCTTCTATATCCAGACTATGAATTCATATTCATACCACTAATAATTGGAGCACTAGGTTTTGCTAGTAAATGCTTGAAGAAGAATCTGGATAAACTGCGATTTTCAGAAAGAGAGATCGACCTGCTAATTCGTACATTAAAAGTGCAATCTGTGAGGGGAAAAGTAAAAAATACGCAAGACTTTTCTCAAGTTCCAAATGTGAATTTGTCTGTGTTAACTACATTCAAAAAGATGGAGCCTTGTAACTTTGTTCGAAACCAGCTCTCTTCTCATTGGAAGCTTATAATAATTAAAAATTAGAAGAGACATACAATGAACATTGTGTCAAATACAGACATGTTGGCATAGAGGACTGTTCCTTCTCCCAGATAATGAAT
>NC_068985.1:110089312-110093207 GCF_001194135.2 Octopus bimaculoides
TTTTTTTGGAAATGCAAAGAAACAACCTTTTGAGAAAAGATCATAGCAATAACCAATCAGTGAAATACATACCATGTGGAAAAATTACGATATGAGGGGGTGGGGCTGAAAAGTTCCTGGTTTTTGGTATATGAAAATACAGGAGAATCAGATAATTATGATTTTATCCAACCTATTCCCCTTTCAGATTCATTCACTTATTGCAGCAGTCCTTCAGTTTTTCTAAGCCCTGTAAAAGAACTCGGAAGGTTGGGCCTCCAAGTAGGCCTTTCGCAATACACTTAAAGCCAGGAACTTTTCAGCACTCCCGCAATCATACACCATGGCGATGAAACAATCCAGAGTCAGCTGTCACAAATTGTGGAACTATGGAGAGTTTATTATACCTACAAGTTTCAAATTCTTCAGATTCCAGACACCAGATTACAAATTCATATTTTGCAAGTAAATGCCAAAGTGGCAGTGTGGAAAAGCTAGGGTTTTCAGAAAGAAAGAAATCAACCGACTAATACACACATTGCAAATACAATCTGTAAGCGGAACAGTTAAAATATGCAAGACTTTTCTCAAGTTCAAAATGTGAATTTGTTTTAGCTATCAACATTTCAATGATGAAACTGTATCTTTCTTAGAAACTAGCTCCTATTTTACAGGAAGATTCCAAATAATCAAGAATAGAAAACATATATGCATAAATACATACATACGCCAGTACTGCCTGACTGGCACGTAAAAGCACCCACTACGCTCTCGGAGTGGTTGGCATTAGGAAGGGCATCCAGCTGTAGAAACTCTGCCAGATCAGATTGGAGCCTAGTGCATATGTGTGTGTGTGTGTGTGTGTGTGTGTGTATGTGTGAGTGAGTGTGTGTGTGTGTGTTTGTGTGTGTGTGTGTGTGTATATATATATATATATATATATATATATGTGCCAGCATGGAAGGTGGATGTTAAACAATGATGATGATGATGATATATATATATATATATATATATATATATATATATATATATATATACTTGCAAATGTGTGTGTGTGTGTGTGTGTGTGTATAGTTTCTGTGAGACAAAAATAATAAATTCTCACAGCAAATTTATGTTACCAAGTCCCGTTGGAAAGAAAGTCAGCTCTTTAGTCAACAATTGCTGTTACTCCCTTCCTATAACTCGGAGGTAATGGTGTGGGTGGGTGCAACCATTAGCAACATTATTATCCAACACCATAAATTTCCTTCTCTCATTAACGAACTCTAGCCAGTGAATATAGCTTCTATAAAACCAAATCTCCTAATGACCATCTCTCCTATACCACCCACCAGCAAGCTCTTGCTTTGCTGAAATTTGGTAAATGCAATGCTGTCACTCTCAACACGATTAAAGTTTTCAACCATTTTTGGCATAAAAATCTCCAGCTGAAACTGCCGACCTATAGAATTTATCTGTTTCTCATCTCTTTCACTGTGAACTTCCTATCAGATTACATAAACATGTGTGTTAACAGAGATCTTCCTGTTCCACATTGAATCAACTTCTGCATGATCCATAGTTCAGTTTGGTCTGACACTCTCTTTTTTTCCCTACATCCAATAATCCTTTCTACTATAAGCACAAAGCCTGAAATTTGGTGGGAGGGGGCCAGTGGATTAGATTGACCCCAGTATGCAACTGATACTTAACTTATCAACCCCGAAATGATGAAAGTCGACCTTGGTGGAATTTGAACTCAGAGCGTCAAGACAAACAAAACACCGCTAAGCATTTTGCTCGGCGTGCTAATGATTCTGCCAGCTCCACTGCTTTCCTTACATACTTACACAGATAACACTGCCCTCTATTCTCCCTCAGCTTTCATCAAATTACTTCTTTCTTGGGTAACCAAAGTGTCACACATGAATTCACACTAATTCTTTGAAGGGACCTCAACCCCCACCACCATGGAGCTATATCAATCTTACAACTTCTACTATAGCCCCAGGTCAAACAAAATCTTGTAAGTGGATTGGTAGAGGGAAACTGAGAGAAGCATGACATATATACATATCAATCATCATCATCATCGTTTAACGCCTGCTTTCCATGCTGGCATGGGTTGGACAGTTTGACTGGGGACTAGTGAGCCAGATGGCTGCACCAGGCTCCAATCTGATCTGGCAGAGTTTCTACAGCTGGATGCCCTTCCTAACGCCAACCAC
Source organism: Octopus bimaculoides (assembly GCF_001194135.2). NCBI lineage: Eukaryota > Metazoa > Mollusca > Cephalopoda > Octopoda > Octopodidae > Octopus > Octopus bimaculoides. The sequence goes on from NC_068985.1 coordinate 110,091,505, forward strand.
TCCAAGAGCGTAGTGGGTGCTTTTATGTACCACCGGCACAAGGGCCAGTCAGGCGGTACTGGTAACGCCCTTGCTCGAATGTTGGTTTCCACGTACCACCGGCACAAGTGCCAGTAAGGTGACCTGGTAACGATCATGCTCGAATGGTGCTTTTTACGTGCCACTGGCATGGGGGCCACACAGCGGCCCTCACAACGATCATACTCAGATGATGCTCTTAGCGCTCCACTGGAGCGGATGCGAGTCATGCGGTGCTGTCCATAGAATTTGATTCTGATTTCACTTGCCACAATAGGTCTTCACAAGCAGAATTTAGTGTCCAATGAAAGAAAGGTTCACCTAAGTGGGCTGGTTACACCACTGGCATAAGCCAACAGGTTATGGTCTCACTTGGCCTTGGCCTGCCGGGTCTTCACAAGCACAGCATATTATGTCTATATAAATTTATGCGTGTGTGTGTCTTTGTGTCTGTGTTTATCCTCTGCCACTGTTTGACAACCGGTGTTGGTTTGTTTATCTCCCTGAAACTTATCAGTTCAGTTGAAAAAGAGCAATAATATAAGTACCATCTTTCAAAAAGAGAAAAAAAAAATACTAGGGCTGAATCAGTCAACTAAAAATTCTTCATGGCAAAGCCCCAGCATGGCCACAATTTAATGAGTGAAACGAGTAAAAGGTAAAAGGAAAAGATATACATATGTGTAAATGTGTGTGTGTGTGTGTGTGTGTGTGTGTGTGAATATATGTAAGTGCATGTGTGTGTATGCATATGTGTGCATGTGTGTGTATGTGTGGGTTTTGTGTGTATGTGTGTATATGTGCATGTGCTGTGCGTGTGAGTGTGCATGTATGTATGTGTGTGTATGTGTGTTTGTGTGTGTGTGTGTGTGTGTGTGCATGCATGTGTGTGTGTGTGTTTGTACTACAAATGTACTGTTAGTCTATCCCCAGGCAACCTGTGGCTCAAATCTACATTAGAAGGAATTTGTATAGTAAACAGCCATTATAAAAGATATTCTACTCAGATGACCTGTACAAAGACACAAATACAAACACACGCACACACACACACACACACACACACACACACACACACACACACACACACACATGTCTATGTATGCATGTGTGTGTGATGTAAGTTTATACACATAGAAGCATCGGGAGAGAGATTACAGTATTTATGACAAGGGATGGTTCTTGTTTAAACATAACTATTCACTCTGTATTAGTTCACTGGCAGGTCATCAAAGTAATGTATGTATATGTATATATATATATATATATATGTGTGTGTGTGTATACTGGAGTAAGTACATAAAATGTGCAACAAGGTGGGAAAAAGAGTACTCAAATACCAGAGGTAGAGTAATATGCTTTATTTAAAAGCAACAGAAATATAACAAAAGACTGTTATATTTCTGCTGCTTTTAAATAATGTATATATATATATTCTCAATCGCAGAATAATGCTAATAATATAGCCTGAACAGGATAAACTACCCCTATTTTGCAGAGAAAAGTGTAGGTGGCCAGCTGTGGAACTACACTTTTCTCTGCAAAAATAGGGATAGTTTATCCTGTTCAGGCTATATTATTAGCATTATTCTGCGATTGAGAATTTAAAATCACTTCTTTAACTTTCTAAGACATCTCCACGCTTCTAAAGCAAACTTTGTTTGTTTATTTACATTTGTCGTAAT
>NC_068985.1:110093248-110095660 GCF_001194135.2 Octopus bimaculoides
TATATATATATATATATATATATATATATATAAAAGCAGTAAAAATATGCAGACATTAAGCTTCCTCAAATGCTCAGATGGATCATTAGAAGTAGTAGATAGCTCCTGTTACTTAGGGGACCAAGTTACCTGGGGAGTTCTGAAAGTGTGGTTGCTAGTCTAAGAACAGACTTGGCAAAGTTCAGAGTGCTTCTTCTACCTTTGTTGGTAACTTAGAGCCTCTCCCTCTGAGTGAAAGGCAGATTGTATGGTGCCTGTGAACATACAGCTATGTTACATGGCAGTGAAACATGGGCTTTGACTACAGAGGCCTTGCGAAGGCTTGAAAGAAATGAAACTAACGTGTTCTGCTGGATGGGTAATGTTAGTGTGCATGTATGACAGAGTGTAAATGGTTTAAGAAGAAAACTGTATATAAGAGGCATCAGGTGTTGTGTGCAAGAAAGAAAACTGTTTTGGTTTGGTCATGGGATGCATATGGACGAGGACAGCTGCATAAAGAAATAACAAGCTCTAATTGTGGAGGATATCTGTGGAAGCAGTAGACCCAGGAAGACATGAGTAAGATAGAAATCAAAAGGGTCTGCAGATAAAAAATGGTTAAGAAACACTGATATAGAGTATGTTTGTGTAGGTTGTGTTATTGTATCTTCTGATTTGTTGTATGGGGTTAGGGTTAGGGTTAGGGTTAGGTTATATTTTTGGTTTTATTGTACAGGGTGTGTATTTGTTGTGTGAGTTGTCTTACATTATTTGCTGGGTTTTTTTTTCTTTTGTTGAATGGGTTGTGTTATTATATTTGCCAGTTATTGTATAGAGTTTGTGTTGTGGGTGGAGAGTGCCCTGTTTCAGTTGTACCACTAAATTAAAAGTGTTTATATAGATGCAGGCTGTACCTAGTAGTGTTGCTTTTAGGAACTGTGCATAATGTTATGAGCCCCTGGATTCTATATTTTCATTTATATTTATATAATCATACCTATGTCTCAGTTGCCATAATACTCTTTTTAAGTTTTATACACCCACATCCTGTTTGGTTCAGTTTCAAGATCTTTCTATTTTGACCTTCTTTTTGGCAATATTTTGATTAGAAAGGATCATGAAGTCTATCAGTATGCAGATATTTTCATTCAAATCCTAGATTATTTATATCCGGAAAGATTGTTTTGTTTTTGTTTTTAATTTTCTTTCTTATTTTCTTGTCAGTTTAAATAGGTATGCCCTAGAGGATTGTAGCTAGGTTATTGTCATGTTTTGCGTTTGATTTTTTTTAATACTGTTTTGTGTCCATTTTCACGTTGAAATGTTGGCATATTGCCCAGTAAACATAGCTACTATCTCAATTGCGACTGTGTATATATTTGGTCTTGCCAAGGACTGGGCAGCTAGAAATTATGTGGTCAATAGCAGATTTAAGTTGGCTGAGAGAGAAGTGATGCAGTCAAGTAGATAAGCTAGAAGTGACTACTTTATGAGAAGTCAGCAGTTCAAATCCTTACTTGGCATTTCAAAGTATTTCTTAAAATAACACTGAAATAGTAAGGTCTAGCAGTTAAGGTGTTGGGCTCCCATCATAAGGTTCATGTGTTCAATTCTGGGACTGAGCAGTATATTGAGGCCCTTCATTTAACATTGCTCCAGTCTGCTCAGCTGAAAAGGAACACTAAGTACGGGTGCATCTCTGTCTCTATCTCTGTCTCTCTGTCTCTCTCTCTCTCTCTGTCTGTCTGTCTCTCTCTCTCTCTCTCTCTCTCTCTCTCTCTCTCTCTCTCTCACTCTTTCTCTCTTTCTCTCTTTCTCTTTACATGCCAGTACCACATAAAGGCACCTAAGCCAGTACCATGTAAAAAGCATCCATGCCAATTCTACATATGATGCACTCGCACCAGTGCCACATAAGAAGCATCCATGATGGCGCCATGTAAAAAGTACTCATGCCAGTGCCACATACAAAGCACTTGTGCTGGTGTCACATAAAAAGGCACCCAGTACACTCTGTAAAGTGGTTGGCACTAGGAAGGGCATCCAGTCATAGAAACCATGTGGAAACAGACAATTGGAGCCTGGTACAGCTTTCCAGCTGAAGAGCTCCTACCAAACCATCCAACCCATACCAGCATGGAAAATGGACGTTAAATGATGACAAAGATGATGATATCTATCTATCTATCTATCTATCTATCTATCTATCTATATATCTGTCTATCCATCTATTTATCTGTCTGTCTGTCTGTCTGTCTGTCTGTCTGTCTGTCTATCTATCTGTCTATGTATGTATGTATGAATATCTTGCAAAACATATATATACATACATATATATATATATATATATATATATATATACACCTAGAAAACAAAAGACAAAGACAGGTGTAGGAACAAGAAGCAGGTGTATATATATATATATATATA
>NC_068985.1:110096102-110099998 GCF_001194135.2 Octopus bimaculoides
TATATATATATATATATATATATATATATATACACCTTAAATTTATCTCTTATTTAAATTAAATTTATTGCCCTTTAAAGATTGGCTGAAAACCAGAGCTAAGCACCATGCTTTGAAAGAACCATTGTACATATATATTTAGAAAACCAGAGATTGTGAATTGAAATCAGGGCATTTCTGGACACAACACTTTATTCTACTTTAGTCCAGTTCACATAACTGTGTTAAGGTATAGGGGAGAAAGAGCAAGCAGATCATTTGGTAGGTATAGCCATTGATAGCAATTCTCTTCCATTTGTTTCTTATCTGATGAAGACCATAGTACTGCAGGCTAAAAAGCTCTTTCAGTTTGTAGATTCTATATATTCTCAGCACATTACAATATGGAGTATTTTGTGGCTTGTAAAGGAGGAGTAGCAGATATGTAGTAATGTGATCAAAGCAATGTTGTTCCATTTGCTTCTTATCTGATTAATACCACAGTAATGAGAGCTAAAAAGCACCTCGAGTTTTTAGATTATATATATACTTTTTTTATTATTTTACAACAGTAACAGGCATACGTGAGAGGAAGTTTGCTTTCTAACCAAATGGTTCCATGTTCAGTTCGACTGCATGTCACCTTGGGCAAGTGTCTTCTATTATAGCCTAAGGCCAACTAAAATCTTGTGACAAGAAACTGAAAGAAGCCTGTTGTATATATATATATAATGCACATATACATGCATATGTAGATGTGTCTAACCCATGCCAGCTTGGAAGGCGAATGTTAAACAATGATGACGATGATGATGATGATACACATATATACACATCTACACACACACACACACACGTTAGATTATAGTGTGTCATTTAATCGACATTACTGCTACAAAATGGTAACCCTGACATCACGATAAATTGAACAATGACCAACTGAATGGTCTCTTTGTTTTAGAATGACTGTATGAACGAGGGGGTGTTGAAAAGTTCCTGGCTTTAAGGGTTTTGTGTATGGCCTAGTTGGAGGCCCTAATTTCTGAGTTCTTTTACAGAGCTTAGAAGAAATGAAGGGCTGCTGCAGTATGTGAATCTGAGAGGGGAATGTGTTCAATAAAATCATAATTAACTGATTCTCCTGTACTTTTTTTTTTTACCCAAAGCCAGGAACTTTTCAACACATTCTCATATGTCAGTGTGTGTGTATATTTGTTTATGTGTATGTATGTTTGTGTGTGTGCATGCATACATGCATGTGTGTGTGTGTGTTGGCATCATTACTTCAAATAGGTGAGCAGTACTTCATATGGGTCTTACTCCTGCATCAAGATACTTTCACACCTCCCATATCATCTAATATTATGTGAGAAGGGAGGTTTATGAAAATTGAAAAAAGTGGGTAAACAATTGCAGTGTTTAATAATAATAAAATGGCTTTAAACTTTATAAATTTGTTTCATACCATTATGGACAAACAAGAATTATAGAGAGGTAAACTCTATTTGGTTTTCTCAGTAATGGAAGAGGAAGGTTCGAATTTCACTTACTGATATTTTGGCACTTTAAGAACCATTGATCTACTGTCTGTCATAACCAAATAGTTTTCTACTTTGCTGTTACGCAACCTGTCAGGTGTGTATATAAACTTATACACTTCTGACAGATAATACAAACATAAATTTTATACTAAGGTTTACTGCAGAATATATCAAAGATTTTAGCCAACACTACATTTGTAAATTGATTAGATAATTAAGTTTACCAGATGAATCACAGTCATAAATGTAACTGATGTTTATGACTGCCTCAGGTCTCAAGTAATTAATTTGATGGATATTATCTAGGGTAGTGGTTCCCAATTGAGGTGCAACATGAGTTTTAGGAGTCTGTCAAAGATGTGGAACAAATTGGCTATACTTCTACAATAAACAAAATATTTTAGCATTTTTAATACAATTCCTCATTCTCTTTTACTCTTTTACTCTTTTACTTGTTTCAGTCATTTGACTGCGGCCATGCTGGAGCACCGCCTTTAGTCGAGCAAATCGACCTCAGGACTTATTCTTTGTAAGCCTAGTACTTATTCTATCGGTCTCTTTTGCCGAACCGCTAAGTTACAGGGACGTAAACACACCAACATCGGTCGTCAAGCGATGTTGGGGGGACAAACAGACACACAAACACATACACACATATATATATATATACATATATACGACGGGCTTCTTTCAGTTTCTGTCTACCAAATCCACTCACAAGGCTTTGGTCGGCCCGAGGCTATAGTAGAAGACACTTGCCCAAGGTGCCACACAGTGGGATTGAACCCAGAACCATGTGGTTGGTAAGCAAGCTACTTACCACACAGCCAATAACAAAAAAACAATACACTTTTTTTTAAATATCAAATGGCTATGGGGGTCCAGTAGAGTAGAATAGGATGAAAAGTAAAGTTGACCTCAGTGAAATCTGAATCCAGAATGTGAAATACCAGTAAGTAGATGAAATACCGCCAAATGAAATACCACTAAGCATTTCATCTGGCTTGCTAACAATTCTGCCAGCTCATCATCTTAATAATAATAATAATAATAAATAATAATAATAATAATAATGATAATGATAATAATAATAACTATGATAATACAAATAGTCCAACAAAAGAACAGGTGGTTCTGCTTTACATGATTACCTAAAGCAGATCAGTCTGGTATTGGTTACTAGGGGTCACTAGTCAACAAAGGAAGTTTCTGCATTGACACTGAGACTGTTAGAAATAGCAACCAAATCCCTGTTGGATCTTGCTGAACTGTCTTGAAAAAAGATTTAAACATTGTGTCATGGTTGGAACAACTTTGAATGTAGGTCTGACCTTTGGCTAAAAAAAGGAGGAGGAGGATAAGACAAAAGAAAGAGACAAAGAAGAAGAAGACAGAGGAGGAGGAAGAGGAGGAAGAAGTAGAAGAGGAGGAAGAAGGAGAGAAGGAAGAAGAAGGAGAGGAGGAGGAGGAGGAGAGAAGGAAGAAGAAGAAGAGGAGGACGAAGAAGAAGAAGAAGAGGAGGAAGAAGAAGGAGAGGAGGGAGGAAGAAGAAGGAGAGGAGGACGAAGAAGAAAAAGAAGAGGAAGAAGAAGAAGAAGAGGAGGATAGTAGTAGTAGTAGTAGTAGGAGCAGGAGCAGGAGTGGGGGAGGATTGACTATGATTAAAATTTAGGCCTTCAGAGCTTTGTCCAGTTTTGTAAAAACTATTATTTTCATTTCCATCTCTCCTTGGTTTTGCTCTGAGAATGTGACCTTTGTATGGCAGATCATAATACTATGAGAACTTGTTTGTGATTGTGTCTGTGCATGCATGTGTGTGTCTATGCATGTGTGCGCATGTGTGTGTATCTATATGTGTATATGTATATATGCATGTGTATATTTATGATTGTCTGTATGTATGTATACATGTATGTGTATATGTAAGCATGTACATATGTTTGTATATGCATGCAGGTGTATGTGTGTTCACGTATATGTGCATGTATATGTGCAGGATGTATAAACCTTAGTGTGATGTATGCACCTATGTGGGTATGTATGTATTCTTTATGCATATTTGTGTGTCCTTTCGAGCACTGGGCCTCACGCAGGCAAAGTGGCAAAGTTCCTTCCAAGTGTTGGGCCTCACAGAAGCAATGACCAAGAACTTTGGCATTATGTCATACTTCAGAAGGAGACCCATCAAACTGAGCAAAAGGGCAGTCGTGGCAGATACTGGTGTCATGTAAATGGCACTTGTGCCAGTGGCATGTAAAAGCACTCATTACACTTTCGAAGTGGTTGGCGTTAGGAAGAGCATCCAGCCATGTATGTATGTATGTATGTATGTATCTATGTATGTATGGCTAAAAGTGTGTGTATATATATATATAT
>NC_068985.1:110100559-110101367 GCF_001194135.2 Octopus bimaculoides
ATGTATGGATGGATGGATGGATAGACATGTGCATGTATGTATGTATGTACGCATGTATCTATGTATGTATGTATGTATGTATAGCTAAAAGTGTGTGTATATATATAGATATATATATATGTGCATGTATGTATGTGTGTCTGGATAGACATGTGTGTATATAAATATGTGTATGTATGTACGTATGTATGGATAGACGTGTGTGTGTATATAAATATGTGTATGTATGTACGTATGTATGGATAGACGTGTGTGTGTATATAAATATGTGTATGTATGTATGTATGTATGTATGTATGGATAGACGTGTATGTGTATGTATGTATGTATGTGTGTATGGCTGGCTGGCTGGATGGTTTGTTGGTTGACAGTTGGAATGTATAATAAATAATCCCTTTGCAACAAGTTGAAGAAGATGCCAGTCAGATTAACTAACACAGAGGAAAAAAACCCTGGCTTCATCTGGCATAGATTAACTGGATTAAGTAAGTAAAGAGATTAAAGAAAAATACAATAAATAATAGCAAATGATTTAAAAAGGAAAACACATAGGAATAATAAAAGAAAAAGACAATGTGATATAAACATAACAAAAGCTATAAATGGAATAAAAAATGGTGGGGGTAGTTATCATCATTGTCGTCATCATGGTCATGATGATGATGATGATGATGATAACAATGATGGTGATGATGATGATGGTGCTAGTGACGGTGGTGTTGCTGGTGATGATGGTCATGCTGGTGATGATGATTATGATGATGATGATGGTAGTGATAATGGTGGTGGTGGTGGTGGTGGTGGTGGT
>NC_068985.1:110102331-110103578 GCF_001194135.2 Octopus bimaculoides
GACACGTAAAAGCACCCACTACACTCTCTGAGTGGTTGGCGTTAGGAAGGGCATCCAGCTGTAGAAACTCTGCCAAATTAGATTGGAGCCTGGTGTTGCCATCCGGTTTCACCAGTCCTCAGTCAAATCGTCCAACCCATGCTAGCATGGAAAGCGGACGTTAAACGATGATGATGATGATGATATATATATATATATATATATATATATATGAAGGCGCATGGCTCAGTGGTTAGAGCATTGAGCTTACGATCGTGAGGTTGTGTCCACGAACTGTCCATGAACTGTTCAGCCCTTCCATTCAATCTAGGGTGATACGGTGCTATAGTTTTATGTTCTAACATGAACATCTTGCAGAATCTTTTAAACTCACAGGAAACAAATTGTGTTCCGTTATCAGAGATAATTATATCTGGTACATCAAATCTTGTGAACAGCTTGTGTAAGAAGTTTATTACTGTATATGAGGTTGACCATTTACACTTCGTGACCTCAGGTCCATTTTGTGTAGCTGTCCACAACTATTATGTAATAATATTCATTTATCGGGCCTGCAAAATCGATATGCAATCAGAACCATGGTATTTTCACTTCTAGCCAAGGTTCACATTTTGTAGTTGGTAGTTTTGCTGCCAGTGTACATTTTCTGCAGCCTTTTACTAGGTTTTCAACTCACTTGTCCATGCTTGGTCAGTACACTAAACTTTGCATCAGCGCTTTCATTCTAGAGATGCCTGGGTGTCCCACATGAAGCTCTTTTAGCATTCTCTTCTGTAATGTCTGTGTAATGACCACCCTCTGAACTTACATTAGTACACCATCACATATCGAGTACACATTCATATCTTGGCTGTTCTTTGCATCAGTCCTTTCTTTATTTCCTTTTGTCGACCACATTATTTACATTATTTACACTTGACGGATATTTGTCCTCATCTTGTTTGTTGTTAACACAACGTTTCGGCTGATATACCCTCCAGCCTCCGTCAGGTGTCTTGGGGAAATTTCGAACCTGGGTTCTCATTCCTATTATTATTATTATTATTATTAATATATTATTATTATTATTACTATTATTAATCAGGTCGCTGCCGTGAATCGAACTCGGAACCTTGGGGTTAGTAGCCCGTGCTCTTAACCACTACGCCATATGCCCGTAGGCAATTATGGGGTGAATTTTAAGGCTTATAAATCTATTATTTTTCTATCCTTCCTCAATACCGGTTCCCATATGCTATTCATATCTG
>NC_068985.1:110103588-110112157 GCF_001194135.2 Octopus bimaculoides
ATGCCCGTAGGCAATTATGGGGTGAATTTTAAGGCTTATAAATCTATTATTTTTCTATCCTTCCTCAATACCGGTTCCCATATGCTATTCATATCTGCACTCGGTCTGCTTAGGAGGTTGTTGTGTCCTAGCATATGTGCTGCTTCAAATGTAAATAATGTAAATAATTCCTCATCTCTTAAATATAGAACTGAGTTTTCTTTTTGTTTCATTAATAAATTTGCCAGTTTTCGCATTTCTTTTTATTTCTTCCAAAGTTACTGGTAGTACACACACAATGTTCCACATCACTTTTTTCGTTTCAGTTCATCGACCTCATTCGATCATTTGACTGCTATTGCATAAAGCGCTTATGAGTGTATCCCATAAATTAAATTTCTCCATACATTCGGTGCTAAATAAATTCATGGATTTTCTCAACACATAACCATTCACTTTTTTTGGTTTGACCTTTGAACACTATGTTACAAACACGTTTGCCCGTAAAATATAATTTTCTTCCTGTAACACCATATGCTATTTTGTTTGAACTACATAATTTTGGTTTACCCACTTGTTCCCAGGTTTTCTTATTTATGATTGTGATATCACTTCCCATGTCTAATTGCATTCTGATGCTAGTATTTTCAATTTTCACATTCACAAATTTTCTGTTTTTTGTAGTCACAACTTTTTCAGCTGCCAAACTATTTATTTTTCCTTGTTTGTTCCATTTCCCTATCATTCTAGTTTTGTAGTGCAATTTTATATGTCCTATAAACCCACAGTGAAAACACTTTGCTTTTTTATATGGGCAATCTTTTTTCAGGTGCATTCCACCACATGCCATACATGGGTCTACATCCTGATTTTTTTTTCTGTTTTTTCCTGCAACATTTTATTTGTCTTCCAGCATTTTTGCACTGGTCTTATGTGGAAATACTCTTTCCATTGAATTTCTTCCATGTCATGCCTTAATTTTGATATCCTCTCACACTCTTCAGACAGTTTCTGCAATGTCAAATCCTGGTTCATTTCCAGTTTTGATAGAATTTTTGTTCGGATTTCTGCATCACTTCTATCTGTCAATCCTTGTGCAAAATTCAAACACTTGAAAGAATCTGGAGTAAACACATCTAACCTAAATTTCTTACATTCTTTGTTGACTCTGCCTGTGTAAGTAGTGAAATCTTCACTCTTTTCTATGTTTAAACATTTCCATCTGATATTAAACAGTGAGCTCTTTTCACTAAACATTTTGCACAAAATGTCAACTGTGTTGGTGAAATTTATGGTGGACACTTTTTTTGGCAATATGAAGTTACTATACTTCTCATGCTCTACTGTCGCTAGTTTTCTTAACACTAGATAGGTTTTCATTTTGTCCGTCCAATCCTGACCTTTTTCAAAAATTTGTTGAAATCTTCGAAAGTATACCTCAAAGATTACTCCTTCTTCGGGGTCATATTTTAATTCGCTTATGGAATTTGCTACATAGACAGGCGAAACTGTATTCTCTGGTTTGGTTATCAACTTCCGCAGTCCTTGTTGTTCTTCTCATTGTTCCTTGAGTTGTTATTGCTGCTGTTTTGGCAACTAAACTATCTTAGCTAACAAGTCTTCCATATTTAATGATTTTCCTAAGTTTGCACAACAAGTTTTTTGTTTCTTTTTGTCGAAGTATTTAATTTTCCACATGAATTAGTTTAAACTCTCTGTGTGTGAATGTTCTTTTTTACACTCCACGTAAATTTGTTTTTTCTCATCGCCACTGTTACAAGGTAGCCTTTTACCACTGTTGTATCTGTTTTTGATGACAATTATTGCTCTGAGAGATATTGCGACTAAAGGCGGTGCTCCAGCATGGCCGCAGTCAAATGACCGAAACAAGTAAAAGAGAGTAAAAGAGAGTATCATAATCGCTTTATATTTTAGCTCTTTAGCATTTGAACCAGCCAAATCAGGTCAAAATATTATCAATGTTTTATGTCCAAAATGACAAAAAGCATTAAAATGTCTGACATCAAATAAGTCATGTATTGAATCAGTGACACCAAAATAGGTGGCGCTAAAACTTCTATGCCAAAATGTCTCATACCGCACTTCAATGTTTTTCAATGTCATGTGAACTTGTAACATCTATTTTGTTTTTTTCTTTTTTTGTGTGTTTCTAGGTTGTGATGCTCTCTGCTATCCCACCATTGAAGAAACTTTGCAAAGCTGCCTATCACAGTCTATCACATTCTCGATGAATCCTAATGATTTACTTCGGACAGAGATCAATAACCTATCACGTAGTCAGATGAAGGAACTTTGCCAGTATGTATCTAATTACTTTGTCTATCTGTCTGTTTGTCTTTCTCTCCAGTTCTCTCGCTCTCTCTTTCTCTTTGTACATAAACATATATATATATATATATATATATTATATACATGCACACACACATAGCTACACATATAGATATGCACAGACACACACACATACACACATGCTTATACATAAACATACATATGCCATGTAAGCTAACCAATACCTGTGTACATTTTTAAACCAAAATCTATTTTCTCTAGATTTTTCCTTTCTATATTTACCTCTTTTTCCCTTCCCCTCTTTTCCCGTTTTATACCTATATTCAGCAGATGGACAATGTCCAAAACATCATAATTAACTCTTTCCAGTTATTAGAGCATCAAACTAATAATTGTGATTGTGAGCCTGTCTCTCTTACTGTTTCTAGGATGAGTTTTTCTCATCATAGATTGACTGCTTTCACTGCTACTAAGAAACTCAATCTACCCTTACAAAAATTTATTTAATCAATAGATATAGGTGCAGGAGTGGCTGTGTGGTAGGTAGCTTGCTTACCAACCACATGGTTCTGGGTTCAGTCCCACTGCATGGCACCTTGGGCAAGTGTCTTTTACTATAGACTTGGACCAGCCAAAGCCTTGTGAGTGGATTTGGTAGTTGGAAACTGAAAGAACCCCATCATATATATTTTATTATATGTATTTATTTTCTCCTAGTAATAAATAACTCGGATAAAAATACTATGCGTTTACTCCATTCTTTAAATTTATATATATAAACAAATAGTAAATGAGTATATGCATATATACGTACAGGTATGTGCATACCGACATCCACCTGTATGTATAGGTGCATATCTGGGTACAGGACATTGCAAACAAAACAGAGACGAGAAAACACACAAGCCACATAGAGAACATTCTACTTCATCAGCTACCTCCGTTTTAACACCGGCGTTTCGAAGAGCTATATATATTTATTTGTTCTTTCCCTTATTTCTCACCATTTTGGCAGTTCTACACCATCATATGACAATACTTTGCCATTTTTTTATAAGCACACCACACTTATTAATCCCAAATTGTCTCTGCATTCTTTGTTTTAGCTCTTCGAGGACTACATTTAACCCTTTTTTCTTGACCTTATATCTACATTCTAATTTCTGATATTTCTACTTTCTTATTTCTCTTTTTTATTTTTCTTCCAGGATGTTGATGTGCTTTCATATTCTGTTCAGTGATTGCTTTATCCTTCTTTTCTACCAAGGCTCTTTGACTACATTTCCTCTCTTACAGTTTGTTCAAGACCTATTTTCCTTCCTATATAGATGATGCAAGCTTTAATCAATCTATTTATTCCACCTATTATCCATTTTAATTTCTTTCGGTACTTTATTAACCTCCTGAGTCCATCTCTGAGCAAAATTCTGTTTCCTTTTATAAATCCATTTACTTCTATGTCCAAACTTCTCTCAATGATACCCATAATTTCATTGGTCATTACTGTCTTCATTGCTCAGTCCCTCTACATTCTCAAAACCTAAACCAGCATTATTCTCTGAAACACTTTCATCCAAAACAACTTGGTCAATATTCTCTGTAGTCACTTCATCTTCACCACTGGGTTTTCAGTCATTCCGCTCTTCTTAATCTCATCAAGCTCTAATGCTGTTAACCATCTGTTCCTCCTTATTATCTTTACCTGGTCACACAATCTCTGTAATATCCAGATATTGTCTCTCCATTCAGATGTCATGCATTCTCATTCAATATCTTTTTATGAACTTCCTTTCACCATCAACATGTCTGCTCAGAATATATCGTCCTATGACAGCTATATTCTTCACTTTAGAGCATCTTGTTCTGGCAGCTGTATGACGGTAACCAGGCCTCTGCTGCTCAACCACAGAACACCTGCCAGGGCAAGAGTCCATCATCATCATCATCGTTTAACGTCCGCTTTCCATGCTAGTATGGGTTGGACGACTTGACTGAGGACTGGTGAAACCGGATGGCAACACCAGGCTCCAATCTAAATTTGGCAGAGTTTCTACAGCTGGATGCCCTTCCTAATGCCAACTACTCAGAGAGTGTAGTAGGTGCTTTTACGTGTCACCTGCACGAAGGCCAGTCAGGCGATACTGGCAACGGCCACGCTCGAAATGGTGTCTTTTATGTGCCACCCGCACAAGCCAGTCCAGGGGCACTGGCAACAATCTCACTCGAAAATCCTACGGAGGCCAGTCAGGCGGTACTGGCAACGGCCACGCTCAAAATGGTGCATCTTATGTGCCACCTGCACAAGAGCCAGTCCAGGGGCCCTGGCAACGATCTTACTTGGCTTGCCGGGTCTTCTCACGCACAGCACATTTCCATCATCTGAAGATTACAGATCCAAGCCGTCACTGGAACTGTAAAAATTTGTAAAACTTTCCAGAAGCTTATCATTTAAGTATATACGAGCATGTGTAGTCATACAATTATAAGCATGAGAATACATACACTCTTTTACTGTTTTACTCTTTTACTGTTTTACTCTTTTACTTGCTTCAGTCATTTGACTGCGGCCATGCTGGAGCACCGCCTTTACTCGAGCAAATCAACCCCAGGACTTATTCTTTTGTAAGCCTAGTATTTATTCTATCGGTCTCTTTTGCCAAACCGCTAGGTTACAGATCCGTAAACACACCAGCATCGGTTGTCAAGTGATGCTGGGGGGGACAAACACACACAAACATATACACACACATACATATATATACGACAGGCTTCTTTCAGTTTCCGTCTACCATATCCACTCACAAGGCTTTGGTCGGCCTGAGGCTATAGTAGAAGACACTTGCCCAAGGTGCCACGCAGTGGGAATGAACCACCAGGAACCATGTGGTTGGTAAGCAAGCTACTTACCACACAGCCACTCCTATACAAATCTGCACATGCACTGACTTCAAATACTGCGCATGCACACACATACATGCAAAGATACTCTGTTGATGTTGATGAAATTCCAATAAGGGAACCTTGGATCTAGGTTAGAAACTGGCTCTTTCTCTATTGGCAAGAAATCTTGAAATAAAACTGAATAAAGACATACGTATATGAATGATGCATATCTTTCAGTTTCTATCAACTAAATCCACTCACAAAGCTTTGGTTGGCCTGGGGCTATAATGGAAGAAGCTTGCCCATAGGTGTTTCACTGTGGGACTGCACACTAGATCATATGGGTTAAAAAGTAAATTTCTTACCCACACAGTCTCACAGACACACACTCTTTGGTGTGTTTATGTCCCCCGTAACTTACCAGTTTGGCAAAAGAGACCGATAGAATAAGTACTAGGCTTACAAAGAATAAGTCCTGGGGTCGATTTTCTCGACTAAAGGCGGTGCTCCAGCATGGCCGCAGTCAAATGACTGAAACAAGCAAAAGAATCCTGCAATGGTTTGGTCCATATAACTCAGAAAGGATTTCATCCTTTTATATTATATTATGTAATTTTCTTTGTACTCAACACATGATCTAGAACAGGTAACCACTTACTTATTTTTTTTTTTTTGCTTGATAAAGTATTGTAACTATCGTTCTCTGATTTGTGTTCTTCTTCTGCAGAATATTCTACAACTTCAAAGATTGTGTGGAAGAAGAGTTGAAACCATGTATGGACAAGGATGAATTTGAGAAAATTCTGGAAGCATTTGAAGAATCGTTCAACTATATTTGTCATGAAGGGTTTGAGCGTATGTTGAGCATTATTGTTAATGTATGATTTATATCATCATCATCATCATCATCATCATCATCATCATCATTATCATCATCACATTCTTTTTCATTGGTGTCATCGTCATCACCACCACCATCGTCATCACCACCACCATCGTCATCACCACCACCATCGTAATCACCACCACCATCGTCATCACCACCACCAAAATCACCACCACATCTGCCACCACCATCACATCATCATTGTCATAATAATGTTGATCATTGCAATCACCGCATCACCATCATCATCACCACCATCATCTTCATCATCATCATAGCACCACCACCACCACCACCACCACCACCACCACCATCATCATTATCATCATTGCAACCATCACATTATCACCATTCCCATTGTCATAATCATCGTCATCGTCTTCGTCGTCATCATCATCATTATCATTACCATCATAATCCTCATTATCGTTCTCTTTGTCATTACTGCATCATCACCATCATCATCATTGCCGCCACCATCATACCATCAACGCAACCCACCACCACCGTCACTACCATTATCAGCCTCATAATCCGCTTCATGGCTATCATTTTCACCACCATCCTCTATACCATCATCAGCATCATAATCACCATCATCATCACCTATAGCAACAGCAGCAGCAGCAGCGGCAGCAGCACTGTCATTGCTCTCATTTTATTGTTCATTTTTCCATGCTATTTACATGAATATTTTATTAGTTAATGAGAGAACGACATGCAACAGCCATGACTTTTTACTCAGTCAAACACAATCTCGCACACATAGATGAATGTAAGCCTACACAGAGACACATCTATAGTTATACATGTATCTATATATATATATATACATACACATACTAAGATGCAACTTAGTACAATCTTGCCTACAAATATACAATATTGCTGTTAGTATCCTGTCCAAGATATGAGATATTTCCTCATTTGACAACCGATGCTGGTGTGTTTACGTCCCCGTAACTTAGCGGTTCGGCAAAAGAGACTGATAGAATAAGTACTAAACTTACAAAGAATAAGTCCTGGGGTCGATTTGCTCGACTAAAGGTGGTGCTCCAGCATGGCCGCAGTCAAATGACTGAAACAAGTAAAAGAGTAAAAGAGTAGGGCAAGCTGGCAGAGTCGTTAGTGAACTGGATAAGATATCATTAAGTATATCTTTCAGCTCATTATATCCTGAGTTCTAATTCCACCAAGGTCAGCTTTGTATTTCATCCTTTCAGGGTTGATAAAAATAAGTACCAGTCAACCATTATGTTAAGTGTAATCCATTGATCGCTACCCCTTAACCCCTTACCAGGCAAAGACGAGTTAACTTGTTTTCACCTAATTTGTCTTTTTCAAAAACACAAATTACAGCTCTTTATGTTCTGAGTTCAAATTCTGTTGAAGTCAGCTTTGCATTTCAAACTTTCAGAGCCAAAACATATAATTCCAAAAACAGCCACAGACGATTTTATATGTCAATTTTCAGCATTTCTTAGATTTTTAAAAAATTTATTTATTTATTTATTTATTTATTTATTTTTTTTACAAATTATGGCCCCGCAGTCAAATGACTGAAAGAAGTAAAAAGATAAAAGAGTATGTTTGAGCTCAGGAAAATGAATATATAAAAAGAAAAGATTTTTGAGAAGACATGCTAAAAAAAGAGTAATATGAATGTGTAATTCCCCTTTACTTTTGATGATAAAGTTGGAAAGAAAAAGCTATGAATAAAAGAAATATTCAAAAAAGTATAGAAAGACGAGTAATCTCATTTTCGCCGAAAATGGTATCTTCAAAATAAAATTTCAAATAAAATACTGGAAATAGATAAAAACAAAAATATTTCCATAATCAGCATTAAAAAATACTATTAAAAAAAAAGCAATAAAAAATTCCGTCTGAAAATGAAATGTTTTCTCCAAAAAAAGTAGCCAGGAGGGGGGGAAGTTAAATTGCTGGTCCAGTGCCAGAATGTGAAACTACTATTAAGACAGTAGAATTACAGAATCATTAATGCACTGGACGCAACACTTAGTGGTGTTGCTCACAGCTCTTTGTGTTCTGAGTTCAAATTCTGTTGAAGTCAGTTTTGCATTTCAACCTTTCAGAGTCAATAAAATAAGTATCATTGGAATACTGGGTGCAAGGGATCAATGCAATCAATTAATCTCTTCTTCTCCCTATGACTGCTGGCTTTGAGCGAAAATTCGAATAATTTAAAGTAAAGAACTGCTAGAATCATTAACATGTTGGTCAAAATGCTTAGTGACGAATGGTTCCAGCTTCTTACAGTCTGAGTTGAAATTCTGTTAGACTTTTATTTGTTTCTGGGCTGATAAAATTAAGTACCAGCCAAATACTGAAGTTGATATAATGAACTTATTAACATCCCTGAAATTGCTGGCCTGGTGCCAAAATATGAAACCGCCACTATCATTGTTATCATTGTCGTCATCGTCATCATCATCATTGTCATCGACATCATCATTGTCGTCGTCGTCGTCGTCGTCGTCGTCGTCGTCG
>NC_068985.1:110113089-110116179 GCF_001194135.2 Octopus bimaculoides
GTCGTCGTCGTCGTCGTCGTCACCATCACCATCACCATCACCACCACCATCATCATCATCATCATCATCATCATCATCATCATCATAGCAGCAAGCTGGCAGTATTGTTCGCATGCCAAACAAAATGCTTAGTGACATATCATCCAGCTTTATGTTCTGAGCACAAATTCCACTGAGGTCAAATTTGCCTTTTATCCTTTCTGCATGACACAGAGTGTGACAAGGCTGACCCTTTGAATTACAGGCACAACAGAAACAAGAAGTAAGAGTGAGAGAGAGTTGTGGTGAAAGAGTACAACAGGGTTCGCCACCCCCCCCCCTGCCTCGTGGAGCTTTAGGTGTTTTTGCTCAATAAACACTCACAACACTGGGGTCAGTATAATTGACTAACCCCACCACCACCACCACCACCACCACCAAAAATTTCAGGCCTTGTGCTAATAATATGATAAAAGGACAATGGATTAAGATCCTTCCTGAGTCTGGGTTATCCAATTCAGGATAAACTTTACATGCATGGACGTACCATCAACCAGGCCTGCCCAAGTGGTACACAGAGCAGTGAAACTCTTCTGCACACACCCAGTGTCCATCCATTGCTGACTTGTGGAGTTATGTTATATCACTAGCTGATATATGTAGGATGGATCCAGCTAATAGCTGAATCCATTGTGAAGTCGATCCACTGCTTTGCTTTGGCCAGCAAGGGCCAGCAGTGTTTATCTGTCTGGTGGGCTTAGTGAAAGAGTTTGTGTGGTAGGCCTGATTGAAAGGTCTGAAAACAGACGCCTTCAACTTCATACAAGTTCTCATCAACTTCTCAAGTTTCACTTAAAAAGGAAAGTGAAAGTGAAGAGAGATGTGCTGTCTCCCAGCATACTTGCTGGCAGGTGAAAGTGAGTGGTGAGTTTGGTCCAAATGAAGGGGTATGCTCTAGCCACATGCCTGTAGATTGGAGGATAACGGAGAAGGTATTTTCCTTAGTAGTCATGGTAACCATGGTTTTGAGGGGTTTTCCATAATAGCCCTTGAAGCTCTCATCCTTTGAGGAACTTGTCATTGTTTGGAATTCATTGTTTCTTTGCTACTGTTGTTCTCTCTCTTACATTTCTTTCATGCAATCCCACATTGCATCATCCTGTAACATCCCCAATATTTTTGTGAGCCCTTAGTGGTTAAGAAGGAAGACATTATTATTATTATTATTATTATTATTATCATTATTAATATTATTATTATTATTGTTGTTGTTGTTGTTGTGGAGGCGCAATGGCCCAGTGGTTAGGGCAGCGGACTCGCGGTCATAGGATCGCAGTTTCGATTCCCAGACCAGGCGTTGTGAGTGTTTATTGAGCGAAAACACCTAAAAGCTCCATGAGGCTCTGGCAGAGGGGTAGTGGCGAACCCTGCTGTACTCTTTCACCACAACTTTCTCTCACTCTCACTTCCTGTTTCTGTTGTGCCTGTATTTCAAAGGGCCAGCCTTGTCACACTGTGTCACGCTGAATATCCCCGAGAACTACGTTAAGGGTACACGTGTCTGTGGAGTGCTCAGCCACTTGCATGTTAATTTCACGAGCAGGCTGTTCTGTTGATCGGATCAACTGAAACCCTTGTCGTTGTAAACAACGGAGTGCCAACAACAACAATTATTATTATTATTATTATTATTATTATTATTATTATTACTATTGTTGTTGTTGTTACTATCATTATTATTATTATTATTATTATTATTATTATTATTGTTGTTATTATTACTATTGTTGTTGTTGTTATTGTTGTTACTATTATTATTATTACTATTATTATTATTATTATTATTATTATTATTATTATTATTGGGGGTGCATGGTCTCATGGATAAGGTGTTGCACTCACGATCGCCAGACCCATGGTTTCAATTCCTAGACCAGGCGGTGCGTTGCTTTCTTGAGCAAAAACACTTCATATCACATTTCTCTGCAACCACTTCGACACCTGACATGTGGCACACCGTGCCCCTGTTCAAGCAATGTTGATTTGACGGAGGGAGGGAGTGACTTGATGTATAGCGCACATACATTTGATCACTATAAAATAAATCATGCAGATTATTTGGCAAAAGCTGAATACCCATATGCCATCTTTGCTGGGAGAGTCCATTATCAGCATTATTATTATTGTCATTATCATCACTGTCATCGTTGTCATCGTTATCGTTATTGTCATCACTATTATCACCATCATCCATTTTATTATCATATGATATTGTGAAGTCCATGGTCTTATATTGTTTGATTCTTTCGTCCTTCCTTTATTATCGAAGTAGTAATGATGGTGTCATAAACAATTTCATCTATTTAACTACAGCTGTTCCACACGTCCAAGACCAAGCTGAAATACAGTTGTGTCTGTTTCCATTTCAGTTCTCATGAAGATCAAACCATGTACATCATCAGCAAACTTCAAGGACCACATGAGCCAATGCTCTTACGATGCACAGTACAAAGTCAACCGACACAATGTCAGATTGATGAATGATTACATGATGAAAATGAAAGTTTGCAGGTAAGTTTGCACAATGTTATAGAACACTGCTGCTTTTATAGGGCTCTTATTCATAATAGGTGCAGGCATGGCTGTGTGGTAAGAAGTTTTCTTACTAACCATATGGTTCCAGGTTCAGTCCCACTCTGTGATACCTTGGGCAAGTGTCTTCTGTTATAAACTCAGGCCAACCAAAAACTTTGTGGAATTTGGTAGACAGAATCTGTAAGAAACCCATTGTAAACATGGCTGTGTGGTTCTGGACTCAGTCCCACTGCATGGCACCTTGGGCTGACCAAAGCCTTGTGAGTGAATTTGGTAGACTGAAACTGAAAGAAGCTCATCATATATATACATACATACATACATACATACATATATAACCACTCTCTGAGTGGTTGGCTTTAGGAAGGGCATCCAGCTGTAGAAACACTGCCAAATCAGATTGGAGCCTGGTGTAGCCATCTGGTTTCACCAGTCCTCAGTCAAATCGTCCAACCCATGCTAGCATGGAAAGCGGACGTTAAACGACGACGACAATACGTACAGACATATATATAT
>NC_068985.1:110116332-110118107 GCF_001194135.2 Octopus bimaculoides
CCACTCTCTGAGTGGTTGGCTTTAGGAAGGGCATCCAGCTGTAGAAACACTGCCAAATCAGATTGGAGCCTGGTGTAGCCATCTGGTTTCACCAGTCCTCAGTCAAATCGTCCAACCCATGCTAGCATGGAAAGCGGACGTTAAACGATGATGATGATGATGATGATAATAAAGGTTATGAAGGGTATTGGAGTCAACCAAACCCTAAAGATACAGGTAATACCGAGTAAGTGCTGTATACCGACTAGTTATGCCCCTGTCGTTGTATCAACATGAGTGGGGAATATAACATAGGTCGTGTATTAGCATGTGTAATAGTAGATGTTGTAATCCTTTCTTATAGATGTTATAATCCTTTCTTCTACTATTACCGTCTCCGATGAAGGGATACATTGGATTTTCCCTGAAACAGCTGTAAGACTTTATGCATAAAATATAATTCTAATTTTGCCATTGGTCTCTTTATTCTTTTCTTTCTTTATACATAAATATATATATATATATATATATATAAAAGTATATATTTATAGAAATATAATTATAATTAAGGGCACTGGAATGGCAATGCCTATACACTAGAAGTAGATGTCAGATGTCTACAAGCGACTCTAGAACCCTTCGGTTGTAAATAGAGAACATATTTACAGTGGCTTGTAGATATTTAACATCTACTTCTGATGTATAGGCACTGGCACTCCAGCACCCTTAATTATAGTTATATTTTTATAATTATATACTTAAATATTAATTTTACTGATATGGTGGTGTTTTTCTATGCTAGCCACTGATATGATCATTTTAATCATTATATCCTCAATTTATGAATATGTGTATCATCATCATCATCATCATCATCGTTTAACATCCGCCTTCCATGCTAGCATGGGTTGGACGATTTGACTGAGGACTGGTGAAACCAGATGGCTACACCAGGCTCCAATCTGATTTGGCAGAGTTTCTACAGTTGGATGCCCTTCCTAACGCCAACCACTCAGAGAGTGTAGTGGGTGCTTATATACCATTCTCATTTTTTTTCCCTATTTGTCTCTGATGATGGAATATCCCATACCCAGAGATTTCCCAGAAACAGCTGTAAGATTTTGAATTCTTCCTATAATAATATTGTATACGACTTGAGGTGTTTGCCTTGCTTTAATGTTTGTTGTCCTGTTTAACAATTATATATATATGTGTGTGTGTGTGTGTGTGTCTATATAAATATATTTATGTATATAACAACAAGGATGACTTTGTGTCTGTGTTTATCCCCCAACCACTACTTGATAACCAGAGTTGGTTATGATGATGATAATGATTTCACACAGCTTCACTAATGTTCAATACATGCACCATCTGTTACACGACACACATCAAGTCGGTACTCCAGCTCCTGCCAAACATGCTGTAGTATGTCTTGCGCATAACATTCTCCACCACCTCTGTGAGTCTCTGTTTGAGTTCCTCTAGGTTTGTAAGAAGAGTGGGGGTATAGACCAATTCTTTCACTTAGTCCCATAGAAAAAAATCACAAGGTGTCAAGTCAGGTGAGCGTGGTAGCCATTCCAACAGCGCATTGTCATTAACAGTGACATACCTGATCCAAACTTAGTTTTGACTCATTTTATTTTTACACATCTTACACATTTAGTTTTTATTCATTTTGAGATCATTCGAGTGAGAATTGGCTATGTTATTAGACACCAAAATGATGTCAATTTTTGGTGGTGTGTCTGTATACATGTATATATATATATATATATATATATATATATATA
>NC_068985.1:110118656-110122101 GCF_001194135.2 Octopus bimaculoides
TATGTATATTTGTAAAAATGAATAGAAATGGCTTTTCTCATAATTTTTTCACATGTTTAAGCTAATAAACATCTAATTATTAATGTGGAAAAATTACCAGAAAAGCCATCTCTCTTCATTTTTTCAAATACACAATACTGTACTAATGACTTTCAATTTCTTATTCTACACACACACACACACACACACACACACACACACTCCCATATATATTATGCCACGGTCAACTTTGCCTTTCATGCTTTCAGGGTCAATAAAATACGGACCAGTTGAACACTGGGGTCGATGTAATCGACTCATCCCTTCTCCCCAAACACATGAATTTATAGGTATATTTGCATAACTTTACAGTATACACACACACAGTTTCATTCACACAACCAAATAAGTAGTGAAAGAGACACAGAAGGAGTGTGGAAATGCATCACATTGTTCTGTTACAAAAACCACTAATTTTTGTGAATATTTCAGATACCTCGAAGAATCACTAGAATGCGCAGAGACAGTTGCACAGAAACTATGTGGAAATGATGCTCAAAAATATTATCATGAACTCAACGTCAGGACAATGGGACCAGCCAAGAGATTTCTACGCTGTCACCAGGCCAGAAACAGTAAGTTTAATGTTAAAAATACATAAGCTTCTACATGACTAGTAGAAACAGCAGTCAAATCCTCCTTAAGCCAAAACTCCCCTGGCAGTTTAAAAATAAAGAAGACTTATTAAATAATGTAGTCCTACATACACTGTGACTGGAAAAAGACAAAGACAGGATGGCCATGGTTGTTGGAACATCTTTGATCACAGATCTTTTAGATCAGGCTTGAATTAAGGCAAAACAGGAGGTGCAATGGCCCAGTGGTTAGGGCAGCGGACTCGCGGTCATAGGATCGCAGTTTCGATTCCCAGACCGGGCATTGTGAGTGTTTATTGAGTGAAAACACCTAAAGTTCCACAAGGCTCCGGCAGGGGATGGTGGCGAACCCTGCTGTACTCTTTCACCACAACTTTCTCTCACTCTTACTTCCTGTTTCCGTTGTGCCTGTAATTCAAAGGGTCAGCCTTGTCACACTGTATCACGCTGAATATCCCCGAGAACTACGTTAAGGGTACACGTGTCTGTGGAGTGCTCAACCACTTGCACGTTAATTTCACGAGCAGGCTGTTCCGTTGATCGGATCAACTGGAACCCTCGATGTCATAAGCGACGGAGTGCCAACCTAAGGCAAAACAACAACAACTGTCAGTTGTTTTTGCTGATATTGTCCTCTCAACCCCTGTCAGCCTGGATCAAGCAGGCTTTTGATTAAAGATGTTCCTGTTATGAGAACCCCATCTTTTATCTAAATGCAGTGTATCGAAAACAGTGGTTCTCAAACCTTTTTTACCTATAGACCTCTTTGATTCCTATGTTCCTTGGATAGACCCTCATATCCATTCAGTGCTTGAAAAAGCCTATAAAATTTTCATAATTAAATATTTACTAGGAATTGCATTAAAAAAATTGTTAAAATATTATGTGTGATTTTAGAAGTATAAGCAATTTATTGTACATAACTTTTAACAACAAAATCCTGTAAGGAGCCCTAAGGGTCAGGTGGACCCTAGTTGAGAACCATTGATCTAGAACTACATTGAATGTATCCATCCCGTTTAAAGAGAATAGAAGGAAATTTGGCTGCTCTTTCTCGCAGATTGAGGCACTCTTATTCACTCAAGAAGCTTCCTTAGCCATCACTCACAAATGAGTATGACTTGGTAGATTGTGCTATGCTTTTGCTAATTGCTTTAGGAGTCAATGTAGTTTTAATTAGACATAGATACCCTGCTTATAGGTACTCTGCTCATAGGTACTCTGCTCACTTTTGATCCAGCAGAACACTGAAGATGTGACAGCCAGAGGTAAATAGAGCTTCACCAGAACAAAGGTGGTGATCATTTCTCTGGTTGAGTAAACTGGAGCAATGAAAAATGAAGTGCTTTGTCCAAGGATGTATTACATTACCCAATCCAGCAACTGAACTCGTGATCTTATGCTCATGGGCTCAACATCCTAACCACTAAACCAGGTGCCTTCACTCCAAAACCATAGACCATTAACAGCGTTAGTCATTCGACTTAAATCTCACCTACATGTTGTGGTTTATTCAGGTTGTGTTCACTTGGCACCATATTCTTCTATTATCAAAAAACAGGGCCTTCATAGGCTCACATAGCTGGCTTCTCAGATTCTGTGGCATATATATTCACCCTACCCACTGGATGGGAAGCTGGTCCATTTTAGGATTACTCACTTTTGCGAGCTGAGTTGACTGGAGCAATGGAAAATGTTTTGCTCAAGAACACAATGCATTGCCCAGTCCAGGAATTGAAACCTCAATCTTATGTTAATGAGAGCAAAACCCTAACCACTAAGCAAAATGTTTCCACAATCTTCTGTTGTACCTTTATGATATAAGGGTAAAGAATCCGTTTGGTCACGAATGACCATGGGATTGCACCTAGAAAGTTACCCTCCAAGGCACAAGTCTGGGCAGGGTTGTTTATGGAAGACCAGCAGTGACCTATGCATACCAGCCTCCGCTCTCCTCTCCATGCCACCAGTGTAATCCAAGAGAAAGGCAAAGGCCGATACAGCTTGGCACCTGTGACGTCGCAACTCATTTCTACAGCTGAGTGAACTGGAGCAACATGAAATAAAGTCTTACTCGAGAACACAACACATATTCCAGTCCAGGAATCGAACTCACTACTTCATGATTGTGAGCTTGATGATCTAGCCACTGAACCATGCACCTTCATCATGAAATATGATATTTACCTGCACATGATTTCTTAGGGGTTGAAATGTGTTTAGCTGTTATCTCTATCAGGTCCACTGACTAGAAACATCAGAAGTGAGTATAATTTTGCTCTAGCACAAGGGACAAACTGAAGTTGCATAAAAATATGCCTAAAAATATAACGAAACATTAAATGTAATGAAATAAATAGGCATACAATCATTGTTGTGCAGTTAAGAAGTTCACTTTGCAACTTCATGGTTTCAGGTTCAGTCCCAATGCACAGCGCCTTGGAAAAGTAATTTCTACTCTGAGCCTTGTAAGAGAATTTGCAATACAGAATTATCCAAAATTCTGACTGCCTCCTTTTTCTCATTATATATATATATCATCTTCATCATCATCATCGTTTAACGTCCGCTTTCCATGCTAGCATGGGTTGGACGATTTGACTGAGGTTGGTGAACCAGATGGCTACACCAGGCTCCAATCTGATTTGGCAGAGTTTCTACAGCTGGATGCCCTTCCTAACGCCAACCGTTCCGAGAGTGTAATGGGTGCTTTTATGTGCCACTGGCATGAAGGCCAGTTAGGCGGTACTGGCAACGGCTACGCTCAAAATGGTGTGTGTATATATATATATATATATATATATATATAT
>NC_068985.1:110122185-110123131 GCF_001194135.2 Octopus bimaculoides
ATATATATGCATATATGGGTACAGGACTTCACCAACATGAAGTACAAAAGCAAGCAAGTTAAATACACAAACAATGAGAGAAAAAAAATTGAAAACAGGACAAGTAACACAAAAAACGACTCTTCATCAGTTGTTGGTTGTCTCTCTACTCCTCATTTATATATATATATTGTTTATTATATATATATATATACATGTAATATTTCGCATAGGCATATATAAGTACTGAATATTGGGAAACACTATTGTGTTGCTTATTAACTCCTATCGCATACGACAAATCCACCCACAAGGCTTTAGTGAGCCTAGTCAGCCGACTGTAGAAACCACTTGTGTACGGTTCTGTACTGCTGCACCGAATCCAAAACCAAATGGTTAGGAAGCAAGCATTTACTTATTTATTTATTTATTTGTATCTGGTTTTCACAGAGAACTACTTCAGCAGGGGAGTTAAACAAGTGAATGCAGGCTAGTTATCTCCCTTACTTCAATATAGCTGCTTCCTTTATCGATACAATTGTTCATCTGGTGTTTCGGACTTTACCAAACGAGGAGACAATAATCTACCTCCTGAAACCTCATGCTATCATTCATGTAATAAAATTAGGATAACGATGTTTTCATTCCCTTATAAACCCTACGGAAAGGTTATACGTCTTTCTAAACAACTTTTCCAATATTAATGAGTCTGACAGTTTGCTAATTTAATAATAATAATAATAATAATAATAATAATAATAATAATAATAATAATCCTTTCTATTATAGGCACAAGGCCTGAAATTTGTGGAGAGGGGCTCAGTCGATTACATCGACTCCAGTACGCAACTGGTACTTATTTTATCGACCCCAAAATGATGAAAGGCAAAGTCGACCTCGGCAGAATTTGAACTCAGAATGAAAAGACAGGCTAAATGTTGCTAAGCAACAGTTCTGCCAGTTCACT
>NC_068985.1:110124197-110125270 GCF_001194135.2 Octopus bimaculoides
TTACATCGACCCCAGTGCGTAACTGGTACTTAATTTATCGACCCCGAAAGGATGAAAAGCAAAGTCGACCTCGGTGGAATTTGAACTCAGAACGTAACGGCAGATGAAATACTGCTAAGCATTTCGCCTGGCATGCTAACGATTCTTATTTCTTTATTGCCCACAAGGGGCTAAACATAGAAGGGACAAACAAGGACAGACAAAGGGGTTAAGTCGATTACATCGACCCCAGTGCGTAACTGGTACTTAATTTATCGACCCCGAAAGGATGAAAAGCAAAGTCGACCTCAGTGGAATTTGAACTCAGAACGTAATGGCAAACGAAATATCACTAAGGATTTCGCCCGTCGTGCCAATGATTCTGCAAGCTTGCCACCTTCATAATATTTATAATAATAATGATGTATCAGATGATTATTAAAATTATGGATATCTTCTTATAGATACTTATTATTAACTCTGTTCTTTTTTTTTATATATTTTCAGCTACACTGATTGGTCTGGGCATCTCTATAGCATTGGTGCTGGCCATTGTTGTATTAGTGATAGGTCGATGCCTCAGGAGACATCAAATGGTACAGGAGGCTAGTTCTGAAACCTTACTCATACCTGGCATACTGCAGCAGCCGCTGAGACGACAGCGAATGGGTGCGACAACAACAACAGCAGCAGCAGCAACAGCAAATGCTTCGACAACAACAGGGCCGACTGCAATGGCAGCAGCGGCTGCAGCAGCAGCAATGGCCTCGCCCCCATACACGCCACGCGCGCAGACATCAACCGATCCCTCAAGCATAGCAACTGACATTCCTGACCAGATCCCGAAGGATCTCCCACCTCAGTACCCCGGTCATCCACCATATCCCCATTCCTGCACGAACGATAAAGACGACTACACAACACCACCCCCTTCTTATGAGCAGGTCATGGCCGAAATGAGGAACCGGTCAGAGGAGCAGTAAATAATGCCTAGCTTTTGTAAAGTCTCAAAAGATTTTACACATCATATATGTTATAATATATATACATCATATTATATTATAGTATAAATATATATTATATATATAAATATA
>NC_068985.1:110125457-110128144 GCF_001194135.2 Octopus bimaculoides
CTACCCGCCCACCCCACCCCCCTTTTGTCTAATGAAGTCACTGAAAACAAAAGTAATTAATTAAAGCAATTAATTAGAAAATTTAGGGTCTTTAAAAATGACAAGGTAAACCATTTGTCTGAAGGACCAACCACCATCTATCTTGGGTGGGGGATTGGGGATACGTGGGGGGTGGGCAGTTGCATAAGGGACGTAAACTGTTATTTAAACCCACATTTGCACTTAGATGAACAGACAGATTTCGGGATGCGTGGGGGTATGGAGAAAGTGTTGCTAAGTCAGAGATGAAGAAGGACGTTAATAAAAACAAAACAAACAAAAAAATTTAAAAATACATAATAAACAAAACAAATGAATAACATATGGCAGCATGGGAGGGGGAGTTATTCAGGCAGATGAAGAGACAGACAGACAGGTAGACAGGTTGACAAGCAGACAGACAGTGATATATAGATAGACGCAGGGAAACAGACTGGAGTTCTGACTACTGTAGTATGGGCACAAATGAGTTTAGTGGACATTGACATACAGGTACAAATGGCAAAATAGGATGCTTAAGACACAGACAGGAAGATGATAGTTAGGTGGGGGTAAAATAGATGGACAAATGATGCAGGAGGATAAGTCAGAAGAATGCTATACACTCATAGGTACCTGCACACATATGCATACATATAAGAGGTGAAAGAATGGGAATGTTTATGAAATGACAACAAAGCCACAACAGACGTCGTATATGGATTTTTTCTTTTTTTTTTTTTCAAATGGAAATTGTACATACTTGTTAATTAACTGTTAATCAATATGTTAATTGGGTTAGTGACAGTAGCACTCCACCCTCGTTCCCACAGCCTGGAGAGGGGGGTGGGTGGCATTCGTGCGAGCATACTAGAAGGAGGACGAGGAAGAGGAGGAAATCACGAGAGGGGGAGTAGTGTAGAACTAGTCCCCTGAGGTTTGTAGTCTGTGAAGGAAAAAATAAAATGCAAGAAAATGTTGCTATTTTCTGAGAAACCAAAAAAAAAAAAAAAAATACAGGAAATTAGCAACAATGACCTGTGTTGGGTTTGAACTTGTGACAATGTAGTGTGACAATTATGGCAATTTGCAATGGATGAATTGAATGAGAAAATTGTTGTTTCTTTTTTTTTTGCTTTGTTCTTTTCTTGTATATTTTTTTTCTTTGTCTTGTTGCTTCCTTTCCACTTAAAAAAGTTCTTATTTTGATTGATTTATTTATGTTCTTTGTTGTCCAAAATTGTTATTTATTTTTATGACTCACTCACATTGTATCACTGTGACATGGTGCTATTTCTGACACCATCCTAATGTGCCATAGTTCAGATGTGGGTAGCACTCACTGTAATCTTGTGCCATGGTATTAACCTTGATTTTTTTTGGGACATTGCCACTATGTGCTATGGTGCCATTATTTTTTTTTGTTTTTTCACTGTGTCACAAGGCTGTGATGTAGTTAACAACACCAACACTTTGTGCCACAATATCACAATGGCACAAAGACCCAGTTGACTCAACTGTATCTGAAACTGTGCCATCTATTCTTAACTAGATCCAAAACAACCAACAAATAAAAAAAAATTTTAAAAAACACAAATAAAAAAAAATTATACAAAATCTCTAGTTTCCATTTCAAAATTGTCCAATACACAATTTGATTCCTTTTTGGAAACACTTTCATGTATATGTTGCTAATGTCTTTTGGGGAAGGCATGAATGTTACAGTTTCACTTTCCACTTGCCATTCCATTCTAAATTTTTAGTCTTATAGTTTGTGTGTAACAAAGCTATTTTATTATTTTTTTTAATTTTTTAATTTCTTCAACATTACATATCTGGGTATTTAAAAAAAATTTTTTTTAAAGTATTTGGTGCAGATGGTATAGAAGTGATTTTGATACTTCATAGTATCTATGTTTGATGTATTTTAGATTTGAGTTCAAATCCTTGTGATGACTGATTTTTTTTATATGTCTTTCTTTCTTCTTGCTATAAATAAAAGATATGCCAGAAAAGAACACTGAAACCCACCCTTACATAAAATTGTGTCTTTGTATTGCATTTTTTTTCCAACACTTTAATGATTTTGCCAGGTTGACACCTTTATAACAAAAACAATAACAAAAATAATGATAATAATAATAATAATATATTTGGTAAGTAACAGAAAGGAAGTCTCCTTAGTACATCTAAAATCTCAAGAGATGCACTCGATATCTGATGACATGGGTAGATTGATGTTTAGTTGGAACAATTTCTGCAAAATGTGCTATTTTTTATTCCGATGCTCTAACAATTCTGCCAGTTTGCTGATTTTGATAGCTTTGTAGTTTAAGTACAAAGTCAAAGATTTTGAGGGAAGGGTTTAATCTATGCTAGTAGTTCTCGGTGAGCGGTACGGAGCCCCGAGGGGCGATAATGGGGTGGCCAAAAGGGGACGATGAATGTAAAAAAAAACATCAAAATATTGCGTTACTCTAGTTTCAGTCATTTGACTGTGGCCATGCTGGAGCACCGCCTTTAGTCGAGCAAATCGACCCCAGGACTTATTCTTTGTAAGCCTAGTACTTATTCTATCGGTCTCTTTTGCCGAACCGCTAAGATACGGGGACTTAAACACACCAACATCGGTTGTCAAGCGATGTTGGGGGGACAAACACAGACACACA
>NC_068985.1:110129802-110131209 GCF_001194135.2 Octopus bimaculoides
GTGCGGGTGACACGTAAAAGCACCCACTACACTCTCTGAGTGGTTGGCGTTAGGAAGGGCATCCAGCTGTAGAAACTCTGCCAAATCAGACTGGAGCCTGGTGTTGCCATCCGGTTTCACCAGTCCTCAGTCAAATCGTCCAACCCATGCTAGCATGGAAAGCGGACGTTAAACGATGATGATGATATATACATACATGTATACGACGGGCTTCTTTCAGTTTCCGTCTACTGAATCCACTCACAAGGCTTTGGTCGGCCTGAGGCTATAGTAGAAGACACTTGCCCAAAGTGCCACGCAGTGGGACTGAACCCTGAACCATGTGGTTCATACACAAGCTACTTACCACGCAGCCACTCCTACACCTATGTGTAAGTTTTATTGTAAAATACAGTTGTTTGAATTTGTTGCAGATAGTGGTTTGCATTTGTGGTGGCAAACAGGAGTGAGAGAGCTAGGGTGTCAAGGGGCAGCAGCCAGAAAAAGTTTAGGAACCACTGATCTGTACCTCCAAAACTGTATTAGGCTGGTACTTAACCCTTTAGTGTTCAGATTACTCTGTTAAAAGTAATACTTTTCCATTCAAATTGTTTTGAATTAATCATGCATTATGTTATAGCTTTGAGGTTTCAATGATATGATTGTTTATTTTTAGAATGTCGCTGTAGGTAAGGTGTGAGAGGCTAGATATGGCCAGTTTGAATATAAAACATGTAGAATATTTGGGCTGGATATGGCCGGTTTAAACACTAAAGGGTTAAATTTACCCTCCTCCGAGGAATAAAAGACAAAAGGTTGGCTCGGTGGGATTTGAAATCAGAACGAAAAGAGGTGGAACTAATACAACAAGGTACCCTTCCGACACCTTAATGATACTGTCAGCCTGCCACCTTTCATTCTGGTCATAACAACATGCTTCAACGGCTCCATCTCAACTCAATAATTCTAAATTGTGAGAAATGTGGGTGACATCTTAACAGGGAGATAACTCTCACAATAGTTCACCGTCATCATGACGAAATGGAATCAATTTTTAGTTGATTTGAACTTAGAAACGTTAAAAGTGTAAGTAATCTAACTGAACAAATTGGTTTTTTCAATGTTATGATTGACACGTTAATGCAAGGGAAGTAACTCTCAAAGCATAACGAGGAGATATTTGATAGCATCTCTCTCTCTCTCTCTTTTACTTGTTTCACTCATTTGACTGCGGCCATGCTGGAGCACCGCCTTTAGCCGAATCAAATCGACCCCAGGACTTATTCTTTGTAAGCCTAGTACTTATTCTATCGGTCTCTTTGGCCGAACCGCTAAGTTACGGGTACCTAAACACACCAGCATCGGTTATCAAGCGATGTTGGGGGGACAAACACAGACACAAGCATATACACACACATACACACACAC
>NC_068985.1:110131541-110133646 GCF_001194135.2 Octopus bimaculoides
ATCTATCTATCTATCTACATATCTAAGGTATGAATGCATGCTGATTCTGAGATGCCTTTGATGTATACAACAGAGCAATCCTTCCGGCAAATAACATAGTAAATAGTCTTTGCAACTATATCATGCCTCGGGAGCAGGTAGTATCTCGTAGACACTTCGGGACAGCCTTTGATGACGTACGTGGGTGATATCTTCCACACTGGTATAGTAGAACGGACACTTTCTATCACAGTGTGGAGGTTTGGTGGTATCTTTGTCTCCCCCATTCTTCAACGCCCACAATATCGCATGTCAAATATGCACTTTCAGTTCATCCATTTTAGCTGAGTGAAACTTGATATTAAACTATGACGTGCACGCTTTCACTGTTTAAATATGAATGACTGACGAGGCTCGTTTAAAAACGGTAGCTTCCATTTCAATTAAAACCACAGAAGTTCGAAATGCATCGTTACAATTCATCTCCAAAAAGCGGAAATTATTTATGACTCGACCCAATATATATATACATATATAAATCTTATTCTTAACCCATTACCTCCCATAATTCTATTAACTGGAATTTTTTTCTGAAACTTTGATTTCTAGCATAAAACAGCCGTAGAAACACGCTGGAATGATCAAAATAACATTTCAAAATAACATTAAATAGAAATAAGCGAGATATTGGATGAAAAATTAGCAAACCTCATTTGAATATCAGAGAAATATACCTAGTAGATATAGCAAAAGGGTTAGATATGTGTAAATATTGACAGATAATTACGAAATTTGTAATTTTTAAGTGATCTCATATGAGATCACTGGTAGGTAATGGGTTAAACAAGAATATTGTTAACAGTAACTTTGAAGTTTTGAGCAGCAGTCGCACGAGGGCTTAGCTGGCCGAAACTTCGAAGCCACTGACACTAATATTCTTGTTAACGATTAATAAATTTGTACTCTAGAAAAGTATAAGGCAACCCATCAGATTGATGTAAAACTTTTTTCATTATAACTGAACACAAAACGAACATTATATATATATATATATTATCGGTTTATTTTATCAAATTAATATATTTCTACATCATAGCAATCCTAATGTGGTAGATTATTTTACATTAAATCAAGATACAAACTCGTTCTTGTCTCTCACATTTTAAAACATCTTTTCCAACGTCCAGTGGTGGTTTTGTACTTGACTTTATGAAAAGCAGTTACTTTATTAGACAAAACTATCTGGTTCAGTGAATGTCTAGTACAGTGTAAGTCTTTTACATAATCACCTGAAATAGCAACGTATTAACAAATTAATAATATATCTTCATTAGATAGCGAATCTTGGAATCAATTTATTTTAACTATCATACATCCCTTTAATATACTTTTGAAGATTAAATTAACGTAGAAAATATTATAGATATTTATGTAAATTTTCATATAATTGTAGTTATAGATAAAGAGTCAACCTGAAAAAATACCAAAAAAGAATTTTTAATTCTCTTTTGACTGTTTTCCACGCGTCTTGTATGTGTATCAAATTTAGTTTTTTCGTTTTAAAATGTGAAACAGTTTTATTCACTCACTAAAAAATATTTTGTAAAAATGGCTAGAAAACATGTCTTTATGTTTCAAAATTAACTTGTTTTATGACATTTTATACCTTTTGATGTGAAGCTTATCAATTTTCAGGTAGAATTTGTTCTGCAAAAAAATTCCTACAGGAAGTTCATTGCAACCATAACAGAAGACGTAAATGGTCAATAAGTGACTATCCCAAAGGTCACTAAAAAATGGTTGTGTGTTGCTCTATACAACTGATGTCTAATATGTCTGTTGAAATTAAGGCGGCGAGCTGGTAGAATCGTTAGCGGCATTTCATCCGTCTTTACGTTCTGAGTTCAAATTCCACCGAGGTCGACTTTGCCTTTCATCCTCTCGGGGTCGATAAAATCAATACCAGTTGAGCATTGAGATCGATGTAATCGACTTAGCCCGTCCTCTGAAATTGCCGGCCCTGTTCCAAAATATGAAGCTAATATTTCAATTGAAATTAAGGCGGTGAGGTGGCGAATTCATAACCGCACCGGAAAAATATACTTTGCGGCATTTCTTTCGATTTG
>NC_068985.1:110135422-110136868 GCF_001194135.2 Octopus bimaculoides
TGAGAGATTGGTAATGGGTAATACATTATTATAAAATATGGTAATTAATCATATATTAATTTATTAATTAATATATTAATATTAATTAATATATGATTAATTACCAGATTATATATATATATATATATATATATATATATATATATTACTGAAAAGTTCATGGCTTTAGGGGTATTGCGAAAGGCCTGCTTGGAGGCCCAACTTTCCGAGTTCTTTTACAGATTTCAGAAAAACTGAAGGACTGCTGTAATAAGTATGTGAATTTGAGAGGAAGATAGGTTGAATAAAAGCATAATTGACTGATCCTCCTGCATTTTCTTTTACCCAGGAACTTTTCAGCACTCATATAGACGTTGGACGCTTAAAATCAGATTGTATCGGTTAACAAAAATTTCGTTATAACTGTAGCATCACGTGATTTCAGC
This sequence comes from Octopus bimaculoides, assembly GCF_001194135.2. NCBI lineage: Eukaryota > Metazoa > Mollusca > Cephalopoda > Octopoda > Octopodidae > Octopus > Octopus bimaculoides. Next base: position 110,135,848 of record NC_068985.1, read on the forward strand.
GTAAATTATGCTTCCTCAGCAACAGCTGCTCAAGCATCGAATGCTACATTGAAAATGTGTCAAATCGATATAGTTTAAGACTGACTAAACAGTCAGTGACGTCACACAAAACTGGAGAGCTGTGTATAAATTAGCTATTAGCAACGGAAACAGTTTTTGTAACAAATATTAATTTGCATATCCAACGTAACTTGGATGTGTTGTCAAAAACCTTGTAGACTGCAGTAATCGTCTTGAAAAATCATTTCTTATAGGCGTTGGGTACTAAGAAGCACAGATTATATCGGTTGACGACATTTCGTCAGCACCAGCGGATGGAACTGTTGTATCAGTGTTAATCTATATCTGTTTGACGGATTTTTGATCTGGTATTCGATGCTGGCGTACCTGTTGCTGAGGATGTACAATTTACGCTGAAATCACGTGATACAACAGACTTTAGCATGTTTCAAATGTCGGACATGCTCCCATACTTCTCATGCACATCAATGACCTCCACGTTGCTAACTCCGTAAGAGATGCCACGCAGTGGAACTGAACCCCGAACCATGTGGTTAAGAAGGGAACTTCTTACCACAAAGCCAGTTCTGTACCTAATCATAATTTATATGCTAACATAATTTAAAACATTGATAATAATAATTATATTCGGATCTAAAAGAGAAACTGCAAAAATAGTTTAACTTTCTTCCCACCTCTGAAATAAAAAAAAAAAGAAAGAGAAAATGAAAAGAGACATTTTCTGCTTGTTCAGTTTTCTTCGGAAAATGGCGGAGTCAAAGTTGCTATCAAAGAAAAATAGTGAAACTGAATGACACTGCATAGATTAATACTGGATAAATAGTATTACATATATAAATATCCATTAAATTGCACATGAAGTATTAAAGGTGAGTACGACGTAGTTCTTAATATTGTAAAATTTTGAAGGTGGCGAGCTGGCAGAATCGTTAGCACGCCGGGCAGAATCGTTAGCACGCCGGGCAGAATCGTCAGCACGCCGGGCAGAATCGTTAGCACA
>NC_068985.1:110136895-110139378 GCF_001194135.2 Octopus bimaculoides
TGGCAGAATCGTTAGCACGCCGGGCAGAATCGTTAGCACGCCGGGCAGAATCGTCAGCACGCCGGGCAGAATCGTTAGCACACCGGGCAGAATGCTTAGCAGCATTTTGTCTCTTTACCTTCTGAGTTCAAATTCCACCGAGGTTATCTTTGCCTTTCGTCCTTTCGGGGTTGGTGAAATAAATACCAATTGAGCACTGAGGTCCTCGAAATTGCTGGCCTTGTGCCAAAAATTTGAAACCAATACTAAAAAACTTTGAAGTCACTCTCTTCAACAATAAAGTGCAAATAGAACATCAAATCCTGTGCAAAACTTTCGGAAAACGCATGCAATATTTCATTCTGTTCTTGAAAACATATCAATGGCAAGTTATATTTCGATAGATATAATGCAATATTGAATCACTTACTTGCTGCTCTGTCAGCCAAAAGCACAATATCAGTTTGGTTTCTGCATTGAATACTATCAGTGAAACACAGTTCTGCCTTACAGTTTAATGGCTTTAGTAAAATGGCTAGAAATACAAAGTAAAACAAATAGAAATAATTTCCAAACGTAGCAGTTTTCTATTAATAAAATGTGTGAATGTAAATATGTTTATGTATTTTCACTAAGTAAATGACAGTCACACTCATACACATATGGTGGTACGCATATTTGTGAATGAAATACTAAAAGAAAAGACTTAATAGAAACGCAAAGCAGTAATGTGTACATACCCTAAGCATATTTGAACTATTAATAAGTTTGTAAACGAAAAAAATCAGTCCTTTTCTGTTACTCGGACAGAAAGCTACGAAACAAATATATTATGGAATTTATATCCTGTAATAATATTGGTTTCAAATGTTGGCACAAGGCCAGGGATTTCTGGGAGGAAGTAAGTCGATTATATCGACCCCAGTGTTCAACTGGTACTTATTTTATCGATCTCGAAAGAAGGAAAAGCAAAGTCGACCTCAGAGGGATCTTAACTCAGAACGTAAAGACGGACGAAATATCGCTAAGCATTATTGTCCGACATGTTAACAAATCTGCCAGCTCGCTGCCTTATTCTATAATGATATTGAAAAGATACAAAGTTTTCTCTGTTCGTTTCATAATAGGTTAATCAACCGTAAATTTCCATAGAAGAGTTTTTTTAATGATTAAAAAAACATAGTAACTTAAGTGAACTAATTAGTGGAATATTCAGCTTCTAAATAACTAAATACCTTGATTATAACACATTAACATATTTAGAAATAAATTATGATAATTTATTATAAACAAATAATTGATCATCTTGGTTGTGCCATATACCTATATATCTTATTTCGATATGGAGCTTTAGTATGAAACAAAAACGTTAATATTAACATAAGATATACGCATATTAATCTTGGGGAAAACGGCAACAGTTATAAACCATCCCAAAAGATTTATTAAGAGCTTAACATTGGACAGTTGCTTAAAAAGAGCCTAAACTGTCTAATGGGTGTCGAATGTGTGAACAGATAAAATATTCTTGAAGAAAATAGTGTCGATGGTAGCGCGCAGCATTACCACCATTCAATACAAATCACATACAAAATTCTTTAATATATTGGTATTAATGACGAAAGGGTGTGAAGAATAATTTTAAATTTTACATCTTAAATCTAAGAAACGAAAGTTGCTGACTCATTTTTAATATTTAACTCTTTACAATATTTATACATTACAAATGTGTCAATATATTGGTTGGAGTATCTCGATAAAGAATTAGGCATATTTAAAAGCAAAAAGGTATCATTTTAAAAACGTGTAAATAAATGTAACGTGTTTTCTTACCAGGAATATGTGAAAGAATTGGCAGTGGTTTTCGTGGGGTTCTTTGTGAAGTTCTGGTTGACCGGGGAACAGTCATTGGTGGTGTTGTGGCTAATATAATATTTAAATTCAAATTATATTAAAAAATTGTAAAAATATATCTGAAATCTAAAATATATCATATCATATACCCAGGCCTATTCCCCATTTTTTTAGGAGGGGGTAGCCACAGCAAGACACATCCCAGGCATTCCATTCATTTCTCAAATACAAAGGGGTGAGCCCAGTTCTATGCTCGGGTCAAGGCAAAGAACGCAACCCCCAATATCAGTAGCGGGGCCCGACTGCATATGCTGCCCGCTGCACCATACTGGTTCTGTACCCTTTGAACAACATCAAAATTCACTCATCTGTCCACAAACACTCTCCAAGCTTTCCTGTTATTTATAAACTCTCTTGCCTCTCTCACTCCAATATCTCTAATTACCAAAGCTTTCCTCACTCCATCCATTCACACAAACCGAAGCTTGCCTCTAGTTCTGTTGCCTACCACTTCAGCCTTCATCACCCTTCTTACCATCTGCTCCTTATCCATCCTCTCCATGTGGCCAAAGCGTAACTTAAATTGGATAGAGCAGGTCTTCTCTGTTAACTATTTGTTTGTAAATATTAAGAGAAATAAAGAAAAATAA
>NC_068985.1:110139819-110144270 GCF_001194135.2 Octopus bimaculoides
ATATACAATATATAATATAAAATAAAAATGGATGGTACAATGAAATAAAGTATTGAATGTCTTATTGAATATATGGAATATGTCTTATTGAATAGATGAAATATTTAGTGTTCAATATAAAGGATTAAATATATAAAGGCGAATACGTATTTTCTATACCTTGTGGTATTTCATCATGGCCGGTATGACAGACTATATATATATATATATATATATATATATGTGTGTGTGTGTGTGTGTGTGTGTGTGTGTGTGTATATATATATATATATATATATATATATATATATACACGTATAAACGTATTTGTATGCATACATTTATACAATTATGTATTTTTACTCGTAATCAAAAATCTTTTCATCTCAATAAAAACATTTTTAATTTAATTTTCATTCTTTCCAAAGAACCATTGAAAACTTATTCGAGTAAAATGGGCAGCTGTCTTTCAACTTAACAAAAGAAACTAGATTTTAATTCAATGCAATCTAGATACGAGTGTGTCTCTCTAGATTGCCTTGTTTTAATTTATCATATACATAAAATAAATGGTATGAAGAGGGTGTCTACTTGGCAGGTTCTGAAAAAGCAATGAAAATTTTATATTGTTATGGAAATATCAAATATAAAACTATATATGTTAACGTATGTCTAAAAATAATAGATTTTTCATATAGTTTTGAGAGTATTAAATATAAGAACATTTACATTATTTACATTCGACGGATATTTGTCCTCATCTTGTTTGTTGTTAACACAACGTTTCGGCTGATATACCCTCCAGCCTTCTTCAGGTGTCTTGGGGAAATTTCGAACCTGGGTTCTCATTCCTATGGTATTTTTCGATGTTGTTGTTATTATTATTATTGACAGTTACAAATGAAACATTTAAAAATGGTGTATCTGTTGAAGAAGCCGTTAACGATATAAAGATTATTTTATTTTTTCTTTAACTTAGTTTTAAAAACACGATTCTTAATTCGTCTTCTTAAAAGAAAAAAAAAACAAATGAACAGTATACTATCTAATTTGAATGATGACTAAATAACTGGATTTCACAGGTTACCAACAAGAACGTGGCGAAGTAATAAACCTTGAAACAGAAGCAGAACAATTATCAAAGGTCCTTTTTTCGGGGGTTTTTCCAATTAAAAAAAAAAGAAAAAAAACAGTTAGAACACCTAATGGCTTTGGGAGAGGCAAATGACTTTATAGGAAAATCTTCCTATCAATACACAACGGCCAGCGAATAACAGGAGTACAACTTTCGTTTGGCGCATTTACGTTCCATTACTATTGTTGTCAACCGGCCAACTCAAATCCGAATAAATACATATCCTGTTTCAACCCTCTATTAATCTCTGGTTCGTCATGAGCAAGGACCAGAGGTCCAAGATATTGATAAATTCAAATGAATGTAATGTATTTTGATTTAAAGAAAATATCTGCAGTGGTAACAGCTTGGGGAACTCAATATCTCCATCTGCGCAAACCTGTGGTTCTAAATACATTCTCTAGCCTTTATTCTACAAAGAATAATATTTACTTACTGCCAATAAACACATATAAAAGTTTGCATTTTTTCTTTTTACTTTTAAAGACATTTGCTTTTATTCTCACGATAACACTTGAACCATTGAAGATATTTTGTCAAGAATGGTCGACTTATTTTCTTCTGAAACACACCGAACTTTATTTCCATTCCATGAACTCTAGATAGAAGTGTCTTTAGAGTGAAAGGATTCTTATTTTACATATATATTTATAAATAAGACATTTATTAAATGCAAAATTATAAATGTAAATTTGATATGAAGTAATTATCTACTTACTAAATCGCACATGATCTGAAATAATAAAAAAAAAGTATTATGAAGACGTAAATATCAATCAAATATATAGATATTTACGTTAACGTAAATCTAAAGAATATTCACTGGATTTAAACTGTTTTTATAAGTTCGGCTTACAATTTTAGATTATGGGGAGTTACGTAGAAACACACGTGAACAATGAAACAATAACAATTAATTAAATATTAAAGAAGAACAAAATCACCAAAAGTGGGGAGCAGTAACCTAGGGAAATAAATGTCAGTCCGTGTATTCTTAGAGGGTTACTAGAGAGCGTAGTTGACACGGGAAAATTTCAGAGTTTCGACGACGGTGTTAACTCTATCATCTCTTTTAAGGGACTTTCAAGGATTATGAACAATTTCTTAAAGTCCTTTACCGAGAGTGCTTGTTGGGAATAAACTCTACAGATATGGCCCAATTTGAGCCGCTAGCATTCTGCATTATGCAAAGCATACGAAAGAATAGTTAGCTCGTCTATGTTCTGCTTCTGTATTCGCACAATGCCGATTTGTGGGACTATAAACCATGAGTGAAATAGTTCTGGGTCTCAGCCGAGTTTATTTTGGATGTATCACGTTATATTTTCATAGGATCGATAAAATAAGTACCAGTAATATACTGGAGTCACTTCGATATTCTGTATCACTTCTATATAATAAATGGTTTTGTGCTCAATCATATTAACATTACTATTAATGTTCGGAATAAAAAATCAAAGCTACAGAATTAAAAACAAAATAAGTTGTTTATTTCATGGATTATGAAAGCATGGGTTCAGAGTATTGCTGTTTTAAACAAGTCAAATGTGAATATACTTACGTCGTGGAATTTGTTTTGTTTCTACAATGGAAGAGAAATACATTGTTGACAATTGAAATAATAATGTTTAAACTGAAAATAAAATTTATAGTATGAAATCATAGTAATATAGTGAAAACTGTGCCAGCAGAGGTATAAGTTTTAATGGAAAAACTTATATAAATTTTAAAACAATTACATAAATACAGGTTTTCCTTATTTGGGGTATACAGTATAATACAGACTAAGATAGTAATTAGATGAAAATGTTTGCTGGATCAGTCTAAAGTACAATTAATGTAATAGTATGTATTGTCACAATAAATTATGAAATTAGTCATTGCTATATTGCATAGCACGTACAATTTAATTGTATCTTACCATCAATTATAATACTTTCTCACCTCAGAAAAGTTTGATTGAAGAAGAACAATGAACATAAAAAGAAAAAAATATGGGAAGAATAAAGAACTGTTTTAATAAGTTGCCTATCTCTCTCTCTCTCGACCGTTAGTCAGAGTTTTTTGCAGTTAATAGTTGATGTGATGAAGACAGGTTTACTGAGATAGAGCGTTGAGATGTGGACGGAGTAGTTATGTATTGTCATTAAGAAGCGAGATAGGAAAATACTTCGGTTAGACTTTTTATAGTGCAAAGAATATAAATGAAAATACTAAGGCTGAGCAATAGCTCCGATATGGGTTGTAATAATATATTTGTCGGAAAACATTAAGTTGCGAGAATAAGAGAAGTAAGCAGAAAATGTGAAATAAACATCAGAGATGCTTTGCCTCACGCAGAAACTTCAGGAGTTTAGGCGGGGAGCTGGCAGAAACGTTAGCACGCCGGGCGAAATGCTTAGCGGTTTTTCGTCTGCCGTTATGTTCTGAGTTCAAATTCTGCCGAGGTCGACTTTACCTTTCATCCTTTCGGGGTCGATAAATAAAGTACCAGTTACGCACTGGAGTCGATGTAATCGACTTAATCCGTTTGTCTGTCCTTGTTTATCCCCTCTGTGTGTAGCCCCTTGTGAACAGTAAAGAAATAAGAAACTTCAGGAGTTACTTAAAAAGCAAATAATTTTATGAGATCTTGTAAAAACTATTACAAGATCTTTTCTCGCAATATTAGAAACATTTCTGAGGCGGCGAGCTAGCAGAAACGTGAGCACAACACCGAGTTCAAATTCCGCTGAGGTCGACTTTGCCTTTTATTCTTTCGGGGTCGATAAATTAAGTACCAGTTACGCACTGGGGTCGATGTAATCCACTTAAATCCCTTTGTCTGTCCTTGTTTGTCCCCTCTATGTTTATTTAGCCCCTTGTGGGCAATAAAGAAATAAGACATGTCAGCACACCGGGCGAAATGCTTAACGGTATTTCGTCTGTCTTCACGTTCTGAGTTCAAATTCCGCCGAGGTTGACTTTGCCTTACATCCTTTCGGAGTCGATGAATTAAGTACCGGTTGCGTACTGGGGTTGATCTATTCGACTGGCCCCCTCCCCCAAAATTTCAGGCCTTGTACCTAGAGTAGAAAAGAATGTTAGAATGGGAGAATTTTGTGATATTTTATACATTTATGACTAATTTTAAAAGTTTTAAAGCAGAGTATTGGGTAATAGGCGCAGGAGTGGCTGTATGGTAAATAGTTTGCTTACCAACCACATGGTTCCGGGTTTAGTCCCACTGCGTGGTATCTTGGGCAAGTGTCTTCTACTATAGCTTCGGGCCGACCAAAGCCTTGTGAGTGGATTTGGTAGACGGAAACTGAAAGAAGCCCGTCGTATATATGTATAT
>NC_068985.1:110144512-110152886 GCF_001194135.2 Octopus bimaculoides
GTGTGTGTGTGTGTGTGTGTGTGTGTTTGTGTGTCTGCGTTTGTCCCTCCAACATCGCTTGACAACCAATGCTGGTGTGTTTACATCCCCGTAACTTAGCGGTTCGGTAAAAGACACCGATAGAATAAGTACTAGGCTTACAAAAAATAAGTCCTGGGGTCGATTTGCTCGACTAAAAGTGGTGCTCCAGCATGGCCGCAGTCAAATGACTGAAACAAGTAAAAGAGTAATCCCTCAGCTATATCATATAAAAGTTCACTCTTACTTTATGAATTAACAGACGCAATAACAAATAGAAAAAAGTCTCATCGTTATCGTTTATCAAAAGAGTTTCTCTACATTTTATCCGTAATTTTTTTTATTCATCATAATGTTATAATATCCCAACATGAATATATTAATGGTTTCATTTGTTTACTTGGTTTGGATGAAAAGACGATGAAACGAAACCTACAGTAGTAGTGCCACACTTCGTGGAGGCGTATGGCTTAGTGGTTAGGGCGTTGGACTCATGATCGTAGGATAGTGGTTTCGGTTCCTGGTCCGGGTGACGCATTGTGTTCTTGAGCAAAACATTTCATTTCATGTTGCTCAAGTCCACTCAGCTGGCAATAATGACTAACCGGTGTCCCGTCCAGGTGAAAATGTATATCCGCCATGGAAGGAACTTTATTTTAGTGCCTAATTTTCCAAATTATTATGCAGATCTGCACATTTTATACCTTATGGCAATAGGGGATATGATATGACACAAAGTAGAATGAATATACGAGGGGGTACTTAAAAGTTCCTGGCTTTGGGCAAAAGAGAATCAGTTAATTATGATTTTATTCAACATGTTCCCCTTTCAGATTCACACACTTATTGCAGCAATCCTTCAGTTTTTCTAAGCCCTGTAAAAGAACTCGGGAAGTTGGGCCTCCAACTAGGCCTTTCGCGACACCCTTAAAATCCAGGAACTTTTCAGCAGTCCCTCGTACTTTTAGGTTTTTGTGAGATAAACGATCATAGCTAATTCATTTCAACAAGAAATTTATGAAAATAGGTTAAAATGGTATGAATGAAAAAAATTACCTTCTTCAAAAAAATGTTCTTTAACTTTTGAGTTGGCGACAACCATTGATGTTAATGGAGTTACGAAATTATACTGTGACAAAGAAGAATATTAGGCATTTAGTGAAACAGAAATATTAAAATGAAACCATACATGAAAGTAATAGATATAATTCAAACGCTCCACCATCGACATTATATTTCTACGTTTTCACCGCTTGTACATTTCAGGTAGCAACTACCAGCTTCAAGAGCTGTGAGAATAGCTAAAATCGTAGAGTGCTAGAATAAATGTAATAGATTGTTCAACTTTGTCTTTTGTTTCTCTTTAGATAATCCTTTCTACTATAGGTACAAGGCCTGAAATTTTAAAGGAGGGGGTCAGTCGATTAGATCGACCCAGTACGCAACTGGTACTTAATTTATCGATCCCGAAAGGATGAAAAGCAAAGTCGACCTCGGCGTCATTTCAACTCAGAACGTAAAGATGGACGAACACAGCTAAGCATTTCGTCCAGCATGCTCACAATTCTGCCAGCTCACCGCCTTGGAATCGTTAAATAATAACAACTAAGATACATATAGGCTGATTTGAATGATATGTATGAATCTGACATCGAGTGATGTTGATAACTAATATAAACTAATTAATATAAAATATCTTTCTTTTTTAAATATAGGTAAATAATTAATTATAACATCATTTTTACTCACCTTTAGAGCCAAATTAAGAATATCATGTCGCACTTCTTCTGTTCTGTCTTCCTTGAGAAGTTGCTGCAAGGTGATGTAAGCATAGGTTTTTTCGGTAATTTCAGAAAGTGACTGAATACTAGTCAATCTGGAATTTTGCGAAAAACCGTCATCATATATGGTAAAGTCATCTCCATATAATTCTAGTTTTAATATTTCACTATCACGACCCCAGAAATTTGTCATTGTTAAATTTACTTTTATGGTCGATAGGTATTCTTGCGTCAAAACACCGGAAACAACTAATTCTGATCCTTTGAAGTAGCTGCTAAATTTTGAAGTACTAGTATTAACAGCACCATCTAAGTAAACAAATGTAATATCCTTTAATAAAATGTTAGATATTTCTTTATAGAGATTTTCAATTTGGAGACTACTATCAGAGTCTACGTAAATCTTCTTGTTGAAGCCCCCGTTTTCCGTGGCAATCTCACGAAGAAATTTACTGTCACAATCATCTCCGAAACAAATGGCGAATAATGAAATCTGTTCGTTAGCTTCTCTCACATTTTTCTTGATAAGTTCGACGTCAGTGACTCCTACTGTTGGATCTCCGTCAGTGAGAAATACGATGATACTTTTCTTCGTAGAGGTTAGAGCAGGTTTATGTTTCTCTATACTTTGAAGGAGAGCAGAGTTAATATTTGTAACTGAAACAAGAGTAAAATTACATATACACACAGAGAAAAAATATAACAGAATGCCTGTAACACAAGGAATTAGGGACATTAGTATAGATGTTTTCGATCTAGTTTGGATTCTTTGCCATCAAATTTGAATTCTTTGCAATCGAATTTGATGGCAAAGAATCCAAACTAGATCAAAAACATCTATAAAAGCTTTAATAAAATAAATTTTATAATGATAGTCAACCTCGGTGGAATTTGAACTCAGAACGTAGCAACGGGTGAAATACCGATAAGCATTGCATCCAGTCCGCTAACAATTCTGCCAGCTCACCGCCTTAAACGTTATAATAATAATAATCCTTTCTACTATACGCACAAGGCCTGAAATTTGTGGGGAGGAGTCAGGCGATTAGATCGCCCCCAGTGCGTAACTGGTACTTAATTCATCGACCCCGAAAGGATGAAAGGCAAAGTCGACCTCGGCGGAATTTGAACTCAGAACGTAAAGACAGACGAAATATCGCTAAACATTTCGCCCGGCGTGCTAACGAATCTGCCAGCTCGCTGCATTAAACTTCATAATAATAAATGTTATAATAATAAATGTTATAATAATAAATTGTAATGAAATATAACATGCAGAAACAGTTTGAGACTGATGACAAATTAAATTGTACATAAATATAAGAAATAAATGTTTAACTTACATCCATCGGCTTGGAGTGCCTTAATGTAATTTTTGCCTAATTCTTTGTTAGTACTGTTTGCTAGTAAAAATTTGTCCATCATCCATGAGACATCACTGCTGAATTTTCCAATGAGAAATGCATCAAGCTCTGGATCGAGTTGATCAAGGATATTTTCCATAGCTTCTTTCAGGGGTCCAATTTTACAACAATACATTGATCCGCTGACATCAAGCATAAATACAACGTGTTTTGGAAGACTTGGTAAGGAATCAGGAGTGAAGAAGTGCACAAAGTAGCCATCAACTGCCTGGGAATTTGATAGTGGAGGGTGGAGGAATAAAACATTAATGATGGTTTAACTTAATAATTCACAGAAAAGTATTCCATCTAATATTTGGTATGGTATATTACAAATATAAATTGTAATGTTCAGACTCAAACTATATAGCGTATACGTATATGTATAAGTACATACATACATACATACATACATACACACACACATACATATGATAAAGTAATTATTTTTTCCAGAATATGTTGTTTTCAAGAAGTGATTGTGATACATTCATAACATAGAAGTATAGCATGAAAATCCATTGCAACTACCATGATGAGAATTTAACATAAAAATAATTATCTTACATATATTAAATTTGAATTATTTTGACGATCCACATTATATTCCACTCTGAATAAGCCTGCAACACCATCTTTGTCTGAAATTTCTTCTTGTTGTTTACGACTTGGGTTGTATTTGATGTGAACCTCTCTGCTGCTGGTGTACACAATTGAAGCAGAATCTAGCTCTGTTTGGAAAACAAACATTTTAATATATATCGATAACAGAATCGAATAAATATCTATTATTTCAATATCACCAAGCATCATGAGATATAATTTAAACGGCTTCATGGACTATCTAATGTTGACTACAGAACAATGTCATATTTACTGTGTAATAATGTAAAGCGAACAACGGCAGAAGTTTACCCTGGGTGAGTAATGTTATGTCAGCGCAGGGCATCTTCACATTAACTATACCGTAGGCAGCATTTTATTACTGTAAGACAGTACAGTATTTAATGAGGGACTACATAACATTTGAGGGTTAGATAGTGCAAAGTGTGTACTGCATGATATCTATAGTGGGACAGTCTAGTAAGAAATGCTAGGGAGAGCTGAATAACAGGTCTTCAAAGAAGAAACTCCCACGACTTTATGTAAATGTTTTGGCCCATAACTGTTGAAACTCAAAGGAGCCGGGCCACTTCCAAGCATATGATTCTGGGAATCTCTCTGATCTACCATTTTGTGTTTTCATTGTAACCAGCACCTCTTCGGTGGTCTAGGTGTACCAGGGCTAAGACACCTTAGATACATAACCACTTCCGCTTGAGACACCAGTTAAACGTAGAGTAACTTATGCCTTCTCAAATTTACTTTCATTCCTCCTTGACTACTAATGTATATAACGAGACATTATCATACCTACTATGGGGATGTAAACAGTTGATTCTGAAATTTACTGTGAAAAACTATTATTGTTTACAGCGGGAAATCTTAATAAATGGCGGCCTCTGTAACGATACATTGAGAATGGGTAAAAAGAGAATGTGTAACTAGAACGTGCTTTAGCAAAAGGCAGTGTAATATTTACTTTAGAATAGCGTATGGTCATGGAAGGAGCCATCTGATGTTAACTGCTGTAGAATAGTATAACACTTGATCTGTGAGAAAATATCCTGTTTGTTTCCGGAAGGACAGTGAAATGTTTACTACAGCCCAGTGTAATTCTCATTGAAGAATTACAAGAGAATTACAAGATTGAATACTTGGGCATTATATTGTTGATCGTAAGACGATATAATGTTACGGAAAAGACAAAATGTTATACCAGAGACGTTTCAATATTAGTTAAAGGTAAAGCGGTGAGTTGGTACAATCGTTAGCACGCCGGTCGAAATGCTTAGCAGTATTTCGTCTGTCTTTACGTTCTGAGTTCAAATTCCGCCAAAGTTGACTTTGCCTTTCATCCTTTCGGGGTCGATAAATTAAGTACCAGTTGCTTACTGAGGTCGATCTAATCGACTGGCCCCTCCCAAAAATTTCGGGCCTTGTGCTTAGAGTAGAAAAGAATATTAGTTAAGGGTAAGCCAAATGGTATTCGTACCATCCTTAAGTGCATTGTTATCATTCTATGTGAAATGCTTTCTATATACGAGAAATGCTTTCTATAAACGAGAATGAAAATCAATTTGTAGATCACTTACTGATAGCTGCGGCTCGAAGGTATCGCCTATGGTAGATAACGACGAGAAAAAGTGACCTCATCTTTGATATAGCTTCTCATCCTTATATCACACACTTTTATGTTACCTTTCGCAAAGTAGTTGAATTATTATCCATTCTAAACCTTCGACAATATGTCCAATATCTTTTCCTTCAATTTGCGGCCTTCTATTCCTAGTTGAAGTTTCTTTGTAACCAGTTTTTACGAGTATAATGCTTAATGTAAAACTAGTGAACGTTACATTGTGTTTTTATATATTTCCCTAATATCTACTTTTGTTGAAATCTCTTACAAAATCTCTGTTCGTTTGTTTATTTGTTTATTTGATATTTTTGTTTTTTATAGTCCAAGTTTTGTTTTTTAGCCCAGAATCAAAATAGCTTAATATTTGCTACAGAAACAGTACTTTTATCATCGGGTGTGACATTTCTATATTCTCTATTCTCACAGTTGAATATATAAAGGTACTGGTTTAATGAAATTTACGACGATAATAACTTGTATAAAAATATAGAGTAAACCAAGCATAAATTAGTTACCTACCTGTGTCATCGGTGATATTCATTAATATATCACCTTTAATTTCAGGTACAGACAAATCAATAATGTCGTGGGGTTCCGTAATAAAAACCTCAACTAAAAAGTCATCAATAATTCCACCATTTGACAAATGAATGACGTGCCTATATTTATAGTCTTGTCGTGTCAGAAGTTCTTGGTATGTTAGATTGTAAACTATATTCTTTTGGGGTTCAACGTTAACAGATATATCAAAGACATTTGTGAAGCGATGTCTGGAAAATGACAGAATAGGCAGATTATTTTGAAGATATTTTAATTCGAATAGTAAGAGCAAGAAATACGAAATATGAGGAAAATAACACATTACTTGACTTCAATATATCCAGCACTTTGCCTTGTTTCAACGGCATGTTCGTAAATATTTTTAGCAACTGATTTTTCTTTTACTTCTCCTACAGTCACGTTTCCATCAATTTCCCTACAATCGACAACAAAATTAAATGAATATAAACAACTTTGAAAAAAATCACTAAAATTATTTTAGAATTTTAAAAATATTTGTAACTCTTTTCATTATACTTTCAGTGTCTCCATGTAATAATCAAATAAACTTACATGGTGCCAAAACTAATGAGTAAAGTGTAACTAATTATTTTTTAATGTATTTCGATAGACATTTTAATTTTAAAGGTTATATCTTTTATGAGTTATTCATATAAAAAAAGACAGTTTCTGACCTTTGAGAACTTTTCGAGACATCATGAGCTTGATGTATTGGATATTCAGATAGAATATTTGTGCAGAAATGTGGTTTGTTATGGGTTGGATGGTGGGGTTTAGTTGGTCGTGAAAGAACAGAATGAAATATTTGGATTCATAATGAATTTTCATACTTAGCGTATCATTCAATGATCTTCATAACCATGATGCTAGAGAGGAATGAACCTCAAATACACGCAAAATGACCAGAAGGCTTTGATGCCATGCAATTCAAAAGCTTTCCTAAAGGCAAGTATAACAATATTGCTTTCAACAGGTTTCTCGAATGCGATAGACCAATAGCGGATCACATAGGAGAGCAAATATCTGATACATTTTTCTCTGTGAATGATGTGATTGTTTACATGGTCTTTCATTACTTGAGATATTTGTATGTAAGTAATTGGCAAGTTCATTAAGATTGCTATACCTGTGGTCTATTCTAGAGCAGTGATTTTAAAACTTTTCCAGTCCATAGCACACTGAACAAGGCATCAAACGTGTTTATGGCACTTTTACATATTTCTTCTGCATAAGAGTTTGGTGAAAGTAGAAGCTTTCTCAGAAACCCTTGTGAGATTGCGTTTACAGAAGTATTTAAAACTGGTAATCCGAATTCACAAATGATTTGAAGCATATTTGTGTGTAAGAAGCAAAGATTTAAAAGTTAAAAAGGCAGCAAATATAATGGTGTTTATAATGTTCTGTTGAAATCTGGGGGGCACGGAAACTTGTAATTTGCACATTATGTCCTTTTTACTTTTTTACAGTTACAGACGATGTAATGTTGGACAAACACTTTCCAGTGGATGATGATTTCGATATATTATAAGATGCACTTCAACACAGTTGTACACCAGCTACTGGAGTGCTTTGATTTTTATGGGATTTGGTTGTGCGTGAGAATATAAAAGGATATGCAGAGATGAATGCTTTAGTCATTCGCTTAGCAGTTTCAGGTGGATCAGAGATAAAGTAGGTCTTCAATCAAGAATAATCGCCATAAAGCAGGCTGAGTCCGATCAATTTACGACGACTTTTTACGTAAACCCACCGAAACCGTATACCGTGTTCTTTGCTGTCGTTCTTCTATTTTCCCTCCCATTGCTAGTGTTTCACATATCCACTGAACATTTTCATGTAGAATATTTACTGTAAATCTACTTGTTACAGTCCATGTTTCCCCAAACTATTCACACAGAAGTTAAATTCAGAAATGGAAAGTAATGAAACAAGTTGTCATTTTTACTGTGCGGCCAACGTCTCTAATAGTGATTTATTTTCATTCCTAGCAAGATCGAAAACACCAGATTTGTCTCTGAAGTATTTTGATTACATTTTCCTTTGCAGAACAACTTCCTTCTGGTACTTTCATGTCATCTGGTTTTCCTCTGCTGTTCACCTTCAGAACTTCCAACTGAGCATGAAACTTACGAATCTTCCCAGTATTGATATTCACTAGTAAAAGAAAAGAGATCACGGAAGACTATGGATCTTGTTCAAAACGGGGGCACCAGTTTTCATTAATGTTTTATGTAGTGTTTTTGGTACCGAAAGACTTTCAAACTTCGTATACTTATCTATTTTGGATCTTGTTCAAAACGGGGGCACCAGTTTTCATTAATGTTTTGTGTAGTGTTTTTGGTACCGAAAGACTTTCAAACTTCGTATACTTA
>NC_068985.1:110154076-110157202 GCF_001194135.2 Octopus bimaculoides
ACACACACACACACACACACACACACACACACACACACACACACACAGGAGAATTTGTTGTTGAATATGCACCTAAATTTGAAAAACTTTTAATTGCTTTTAAATAAATCTATTTACATACACCCCAAACTAGTTTCAACAATTTTTTTTTGTTTATCAATGGTAAAAAAAGTTAAATTGTGAAGTAGAAAAACATGTTTAAAAGATTCAATGTTTACAAGATTTAATCATATAAAATATGATTCAAATGTTCATAACATTCAATAATATAAAAAATGTGGATCCTTTTGTTTAAATGCACAAAATTCAATAGTTTTAAAAGTGATCGATAAGAAATGTGGACTCTCAAAGGTTCGGTCATACTGAGTCAAGAGTCACTGGTATCAAATACGATTTAAATGTTCACAACATTCAATAATATAAAAAATGTAAGTCATCTTGTTTAAATGTACAAAATTCAATAGTGTTAGAAGTGATCGATAAGAAATGTGATCAAAACAGAACTTCAGTAAATACAACAAAATGACCCTTTAAGAGAATCAACCAACTGGAACGGTTGATGACCGTTCCCTACACAGAGGTAAACCAGGCAGAACGACAAACTTGACCACTTATCGATCACTTCTAACACTATTGAATTTTGTACATTTAAACAAGATAGCCCACAATTTTTTTATATTATTGAATGTTGTGAACATTTAAATCATATTTGATATTAGTGACTCTTGACTCAGTATGACCGAACCATTGAGGATCCACATTTGTTATCGATCACTTCTAAAACTATTGAATGTTGTACATTTAAACAAAATGATCCAAATCTTTTATGCTATTGAATGTTATGACCTTTTGAATCATATTTGATATTGAATCTTGTAAACATTGAATCTTTTAAGCATGTTTTTCTACTTCACAATTTTAAATTTTTACCCTTGATAAACAAAAAATATTGTTGAAACTAGTTTGGTAGGTATGTAAATAGATTTATTTAAAAACAATTAAAAGGTTTTTCAAATTTAGGTGCAGCTTCAACAACAAATTCTCCTATATTTTTTTCCTGCGTGGAAATACACCTCCTCTTTTGTTAGAGAGAGATACAAAGCACGATTTATTCAGAGGCGTTCGTAAACCGAGGTAATACTGTGTTAAATGAATATGAGAAAGACAGGAGATAAAGTACGATTTATTTGTGATCAGAGTAGGATTTAGTTAAGAAATTGCTTTAAATTTCAGACAGGAGAATAAAATAATCAAGCTTCAAACAGAAGAATAAAAGAATCAGACTTATAATGAAATTTAATTCGATCTTCTGTAAATGTTGAACTTGGAATATTTTTTCCGAAATAATCAAAACAAAACGGGAGGAATTGCAAATGATATTAGGTTCGAAATAAGAACATCTAAAGATTCAATAACTCTTTTTTATCCAAACTAACCTTGAAACTGCATACTTTGCATAACTATCCATGAATGAAAGAAATAGTTAAGTATTGCTACGAAGTACAGTTGTCGAGAAAATAAAGCTCTTATTTCCTAGACTGATTAGTAACGGGTTCATAATCTAATATGGTATATCAGTTGATCATTTAATTGCAAGCTAAATTTAAAATTCGGTATGGTATATAACAACAGAATATTACTATAGTTTCAATGAACGAATTTGATTCCTGCTACTTCTAACTACATGGTCTCCAATCTCCACTAATTATCGAAAAATGTGTATTGTAAAATGATAGGAACTATGATATTAAATAGATAGTCTCTCTCTTCAGAAATTACTGTAAAATTAATAACAGAAAGATTTCTTTAAAATTTTAATACTGACTTACTTGTCTAAGTTCTCCATTGGCTGTTCTCCCCATGTAAAACACAGCACCCAACATTACAAACAATAACCATGGTGCCATTTTGTTGGCGATTCTTCCAATTTATTTTGTCTTCTGCTTATTCTTGCTTCAAATAATACTTTGAAATGTTCCAAACATTAAATAAATATCACAAGAACCAACAGCGTAGTTACTAGTCAAATATTTAAAGAAAATATTATGTAATATGTATATTACATACGAGCGCACTTGTATACATACATAATACTTATATACAACATTCTTGTTATGATTCTTTCATTAAATCTGAGTGATTTGATATCGAGTGGTGACTGAACTTAAGCAGGATCTTTCAAATTTACATTCTGAAATACAGGCATTTATTTAAACGACAGTTATTGGGTAAAATGTTTTACGGATAGATTTCCCAAACGTAAACATTATGACTGAACAAATTGGCTTGTAGAAACAGTTTCCAATTACGTTTTAGAAAATATACTAAATGAAAATGTTAACGTTAATATTAATACACGCACACAAATACATACATATACATACATATGCATATATATATATATATATATATATATATATATATATATATATAGATAGATAGATAGATAGATAGATAGATAGATAGATAGATAGATAGATAGATAGATTTGAAAATGTGTGAAATCCTTGTTACAGTTAGGTATATTTGAAAAAGGAAAAGAATAAATTCAATGGTAGTTCTAATTAGTTTAATTTTCTAATAATATAAGTTAATTTTACAATTTGGCTTCTGTAATAGTATATATTATACTATTAGAAAGTTAAAATCATTAGAACTACAAGTGAAGTCATTCTTATATATATATCTGTAATGATTATTCACTCCCTGATAGTAAACTGCAGATTTTCTGTGGCGCACATGGTGAATCTTGAGGATGGATGCGGACATACTCGTCTATATAAATTCGGAAATGCTGTTTTTCTTATGTGATGTTCGATGTCGCCTGATCGGCCATGCATAGTTTTTGTCAGCATTTTCAAATTTATAATCTGGAATATCATGCTGAAGAAGGAAATGAATTTTTACCATTCTAATCCCGAAACGCGTACATGATTGCCTAAAGCTGGTTGGTTTCATTATTTTTTCTTCATTTTTGCCTATGTAAGTTACAAGTATTGCTATTTGTGGAGACATATTGTAGTAGAAAAATTAGTACTTTAACTGCTATTTCTAAATTTCGGTATGTGGTGAAGCAGCTTTTGCTGATCCCTTAATTATGTTTTGTATATATATATATATATATAT
>NC_068985.1:110157370-110158364 GCF_001194135.2 Octopus bimaculoides
AGAAGACCGTCGTATATGTATGTCTCGCAGCCACTTGGCTGAAACACATAAATAAATAAATAAATATATATATGTGTGTGTGTGTGTGTGTGTGTGTGTGTGTGTGTGTGTATGTGTGTGTGTGTGTGTATTTATATATGTATACATATATAACAGATGTGTGTGTGTCTTCGTGTCTGTGTTGTCCCCCACTATCGCTTGATAATCGGTGGTGGTGTGTCTTTACGTCCACATAACTTACCGGTTCGGCAAAAGAGACGAATAGACTAAGTACCAGGTTTAACAAAAACATAAGTACTGGGTGTCGATTCATTCAAATAAAAATTGTTCAAGACAATGCCCCAGTATGGCCGCATTCTAATGACAGAGCCAAAGGATAATATATATGTGTGTGCGCGCGTGTGTGTTATTTTACAAAGTTAGAGGTATCAGCGCAGTTGTGCAGAGACCATATGAATCCCTCGTGACAAAACATAAACATATCCTGGACCAAAATCTGCACAAGGCATATGCGTCAAGCATATATTATATATCATGTTTCAAAGTTACTGGCTTTTATGCAATTAAGTAAAGACTAATTATATTATGATACTTTGATTCACTTTCAGATCAGTATTATATATATATATATATATATGTATGTATGTATGTATGTATGTATGTATGTGTGCGTGTATGTATGTATATTAGAAAACCTCCCGGGGATGATGTTTCACTTTTTGTATATAATATATGGAGATATAAACGAATATAATTCGAACACACACACACACACACACACACACGCACACAAGTGGAAAGACAAGGTTCCGGATTCAGTCCCACTCAGTAGCATCTTGGGCAAGTGTCTTCTATAGCCTCGGGCCCATCAAAGCATTGTAAACAGATTTGATAAATGGAAACTGGAAGAAGCCTGTCGTATATATATATGTGTGTGTGTGTGTGTGTGTGTGTGTGTGTGTGTGTGTGTGTGTGTGTGTGTGTGTGTGTGTGT
>NC_068985.1:110158740-110161761 GCF_001194135.2 Octopus bimaculoides
ATATATATATATATACTCACCGCTCAACGACACGCATGACTGATAACTTCTACCCTCCAAAAGAAAACGCTTGACATCTTTTTAATAACACCAACAAGTAAAGGAAAATGCTACCCAACTAAATCGTACTACTTTTATTCTTTTGTGAGCATGACACTACAGCTAAGTCGATGACATGAAGCTAACACGCCTAAATAATCGTCCCTAGTTATAAAAGTTTAAATGCTGGAGTGAACTCGTATCTTTAACCTTCACACTCTCAAAACAAGAAGTTAAATCTATTAGTATCCAAATAAAACCAACAGCAACAACTAAACTTAGTGACACACTTGCTGACCAAAAACCCCTTCTACCGATCTACAATTTTTGCGAACCTCTAAACTACAACGCTGTGACCTGAAGATGACACATCTAAACAGACACATCCGATTGCATAGTTCTATATGCATAAATAAATTCTTAACAACAACACAACCCAAAATTGAATCAAAACTTTTCCATAACACTTCACCATCACAACCTAATTATCATTCAAAGAAAGTTTTAATTTAACAGAAACCATATAAAGTCAAGATGAACTCAAATATACAACAGTCTCATGATGGGTTAGCTGGTCAAAACTTCGAAGTCACTGTTAATACTGCTCTTGCTGAAGAATAATAAATTTAAATTCTACTAAAAGTATTGAACGATCCTTCAGTTTAATGTAAAATTGTTATTACAACAAAACAAATATTAATATATGTATATATACACACACCCTTTCACCCATATATGCACACACACACACACATATATACAGAGACAGACAGACAGACAGACAGACAGTCAGTGTCTGTTTGACCCCTCACATCGCTTGACAACCGATGCTGGTGTGTTTACGTCCCCGTAACATAGCGGTTCGGCAAAAGAAACCGATAGAATAAGTACTAGGTTAACAAAGAATAAGTCCTGGGGTCGATTTACTCGACTAAAGGTGGTGCTCCAGCATGGCTGCAGTCAAATAACAGGAACAAGTAAAAGAGGAACAATAAGGGAGGAAGATGGAATTGGTACGATTGTACTAAGTATCTAGATTACGTAGTCGTTCTATGTTGATAGAAGAGAAGAAAGCGTGCTAGAAAGAGAGAGAATAATAGTAATAATAATAGTATATGGTAAGGCTTGACTTGTTTTAATATTTGTTTGTGCACATGTTGGGATAGGTAACGTACGTCATTGGTTTGACCTTAGGCACAGTAGGCTTTTCCTTAATGAATTCAGATGTCAAGGGGCATGGGAGTAAATTTTGTTTAGATGTTGTCGGTTCGAAATGTTTGCTAGCCAACAACCTGGGAAATTAGGATTGGCTTATGTCCTTAGATCTGAGTTGAAATTTATTGTTCACTTAAAAGGTTATGTTAACTCATGTTTGCGGCACAATTAGTAATTCAATGATCCAGTAGGCTCAGCTATTACTGATTATTATTATTATTATTATTATTATTATTATTATTATTATTATTATTATTATTTCATAACACAGTGTAAGTAAAAATGCACCGGAGTCTTTAGTCATCTGTCAAGTCACAACAAGGACTTCAGACAAATAATACTTCCCATAAGATGGGCACTGTGCCCAATATCGCTGCTTTTTGTAAGACATCAATCTTGCATAGGATTTCCAGTTGCCTTAAGAAGTCTTGAAGTTTCAATGGGATTGAACCCAACGCTCCGATCATCACTGGTATCACTTTTACATTACCTTCTCGCATTCCATACAGTCTTGCCATTTCCACTTTCAATTCGGAGTACTTGGTGATGTTTTTCAATCTCTTTACTCACAACATTCATGTCATTTGGTATGGCTACATCAATGATCTCATAGTATTTGTCTCTCTTATTCAATAAGACAATATCCGGCCGACGGTGTTCGATTACACAATCCGTCTGAAAATCATAGTCCTGGAGTATCGTTACTTTTCCACCCTCCTGCATAACTTTACTTGGTACATGCTCATACCAGTTCTCTGTTACTTCATATTGGTATTTACGGCGTAAGAGCCAATGAAGATACACACACATTTTATCGTGGTGGCGCTTGTATTAATATTAATATTATTATTATTATTATTATTATTATTATTATTATTATTATTATCATTCTGTTTCCATTTCTTGTCGAGTGTCTTCCTGACACCTAGGGCAGAGAAACGTACTGTATATTAAAACAAGGCCATTAAAACAAGCACACCAGATTGTTCATTTACGGAGTCATGTGATAGAGAAAAAGGAAAAAATAAAAAAATAGAAAAGTAAACAAATAAAATAAAGGGCGGGGAAATGGAAAGAAAATTTAGAGAGACAATGCTCTTCTCAAAACGTGTGACGTACCAGTTATGACAATCTTTTGCTCTTCTTGCATGGATGGTAATCCAGGATCATTCTTGAATAATTTTCAAAGGCGGCGAGCTGGCAGAATCGTTAGCACGCTGGACGAAATGCTTAGCGGTGTTTCGCCCGTCGCTACGGTCTGAGTTCAAATTCCGCAGAAGTCGATTTTGTTTTTCATCTTTTCGGAGTCCATTAAATAAGTAGCAGTTATGCACTGGGGTCGATGTAATCGACTTAATCCCTTCCCCCAAATTTCAGGCCTTGTGTCTATAGTAGAAAGGATTATTATTATTATTATTATTATTATTATTATTATTATTATTATTATTACTATATTTATCCTAATTTATATCGGCACAGCTCGGTACTGCCCCATAAAGTTGCTGTTGCAAGTTAGATTTGCAAGGCGGTAACTGACATAATAGCATTAGCGCTTCTGTGTGCGTATTCAAAAACGTGCTCCGTAAACGAACTTAAAGAATATATACATATATTTCTGGCCGAAATAGGATTAATGTAATGTAATGTAATATAAAGCTGAAGCAAATTAACACCAAATATACAGTGCGTGTGTTTTTATTGGCTAAACTGGCAATATGACCATCTCCAAGTACAACAACAACATATATATATATATATATATATATA
>NC_068985.1:110161955-110176539 GCF_001194135.2 Octopus bimaculoides
TATGTATGTATGTATGTATATATAGATAGATATATTTGTGTGTCTGTGTTTGTCTCCCCACCATCGCTTGACAACCTATGCTAGTTTGTTTACTTCCCCGTAAACTAGTGGTTCGGCAAAAGAGACCGATAGAATAAGTACTAGGCTTACAAAAGATTAAGTCTTGGGGTCAGCATGGCCGCAGTCAAATGACTGAAACAAACAATGCGTGTGTGTGTGATGGGTTTCCACAAGGTTTCCATGAACCAAATTCAGTCACAAGTTATTAATCGGCCCGTATCTATAGTAAAATACATTAACCCGAGGTGCCGCGCTGCGGGACTGATACCAAAACCATGTAGTTGGAAGGCGAGCGCATTCAGTGTTAAATAAATATCTTACATATACCCCTCAGCCACTAGAAAATAAATATGTCTCATATATTTTGATTGCATCGTCAATATGTGTGTTGTGTGTTGGCACTCCATCGCTTACGACGTCGAGGGTTCCAATTGATCCGATCAACGGAACAGCCTGCTCGTGAAATTAACGTGCAAGTGACTGAGCACTCCACAGACAGACACGTGTACCCCTAAAGTAGTTCTCGGGGATATTCAGTGTGACACAGTGTGACAAGGCTGACCCTTTGAATTACAGGTACAGCAGAAACAGGAAGTAAGAGTGAGAGAAAGTTGTGGTGGAAGAGTACAGCAGGGTTCGCCACCATCCCGTGTCGGAGCTTCGTGGAGCTTTACGTGTTTTCGCTCAATAAACACTCACAACGCCCGGTCTGGGAATCGAAACCGCGATCCTATGACCGCGAGTCCGGTGCCCTAACCACTGGGCCATTGCGCCTCCATCGTCAATATAATCACGTTGAAAACTACATGAGAGTCAATTTAATGCGCAATGTAGATTTTTATGTAATATTCGCAAATAGTTGTCCTTTTCGTTTTATTCATCTATTTATTTCTAGAAATGATGTAAACCCTTCCACATACAGTACATGACCCAGTGAATCTTTTATTTAAGACTAGGTTGTGGTGGAAGGAAGATTTTACTGTTAAGAGTAACTTGTGTTTGTTCTTTAGACTTAAGCATTCGCCATGGCAAGTTGTTATTCATGCGTTCATTTCCTCAGGCGATATAGCATCATATTTTTCAGTTTTGCTTGATTAGACTTAAGTACATTATTGAGACGTGTAAAATGGGAGCGTTTTGCCATTTATATCCTTTAAATGCTCAGCAGCGGAATTAAGGGGAATCGAAACCAAGTAGTAGAACAAACTGTTGTTGTTGTTGTTGTTACTCCGTCGCTTACGACAACGAGGGTTCCAGTTGATCCGATCAACGGAACTGCCTGCTCGTGAAATTAACGTGCAAGTGGCTGAGCATTCCAAAGACACGTGTACCCCTAAAGTAGTTCTCGGGGATATTCAGCGTGACACAGTGTGACAAGGCTGACCCTTTGAATTGCAGGCACAACAACAGAAACAGGAAGTAAGAGTGAGAGAAAGTTGTGGTGAAAGAGTACAGCAGGGTTCGCCACCATCTCCTACCGGAGCCTCGTGGAACTTTAGGTGTTTTCGCTCAATAAACACTAAAAACTCCCGGTCTGGGAATCGAAACCGCGATCCTATGACCGCGAGTCCGCTACCCTAACCACTAGGCCATTGCGCCTCCACAGTAGAACAAACTAACCCAGAAGCTTATCGTTTTCTCTTCGGGAGGTCACTACTGCCAGATACACAATTAACAGTGAATCCTGCTGATGAGTATCGAACTCGCTATTCCGGTGTTACAATACTGAATATTTAAAATGGTTTCTTTTTTAAGACACATGTCTAGTAATTTTGAAAGGAAGGGGTTAATTGATACTAATGTTCTCAGAGAGATGAAAAGCAAAGTTGACCATGGCAGGTTTTGAACTCAGAATGTGAAAAAGCTGGGTTAAATACCAATTTCTTTATTACCCACAAGGGGCTAAACACAGATGGGACAATACACACATGCGGGGACAATTAACACATGCTAGCTAGGTTAAATACCTCAAAGCATTTTTTCACAACACTCTTCGACATTAATCATCACACCCCTTATTGAATATTTATAATAAACTTCATTTGAATAAATCTGCTGCCGCGTGCACTAAGTGACGTATTTAAAAGAGAACAGCTTCACGAAAAAAATTTACACAACACAGTTCGTGCGTCGTGGACGCCAATTACTATTTTTGTGCTGCATCGTGTTGATTTTGTTTGCTTGAAAGTTTTATTGTTGAGTTGTTATTGTTTTTGCTGCTTTGCAGTGGTTCAGTTGTTGTGCTTTCTCTCTGTGAGAGATGGCCAGGTTATTCCTCAACTTACTCAGTATATTCAGATGTCAGCGAATTGTCGTCATCGGAGGAGGAGCTCGTGACAGCGGTGAAGAAAATGGACAGCCGTTTGGAAGGAAAGACCTTCGCGGAAGCTACAGAAATTCGTAAAAAGGAGGTCAATGTGACGAATCTGAGAAAGTTCGAAAACATGGTGGACAGGGATGGTGGTGATGTTAAATTGTCACCATCTGTAGAAAAAATGGTGAGGGTCACTGTCTACAAGGTATACTCAGTAGAAGAAAAGATCATTTTAGAGTCAACAGAAGTAATCGAGAGAGCACTGAGGCCAATTTGGCGAGATATAACTTACCTTGCCAGAGGAGGCCGATTCGAAACGGTTGAACGTTCAATTTCAAAAAGCATCGAGAAAACAAAGGAACACTCAGTAACACACCTGAAGATGGACAAAGTAGTCCTACTTCCAATGTACTCGGGAAGGACTGCTAGAGTCAAAGTAGAAGGAATTCCCCCGGAAATAGACGTGGCTTGGGTGGCGGCAGAAGTGCTTCTGGGAAGCGAAGAGCAAGTGACGGTCATCCAGGCCACAGAGACAGAGGCTACGAACTGGCAAGGTAAGACTCTCAAAATCATAATTCAGTGCGCTACGGAATATTTGGGGAGCAGCACATTTTCATTATATTCATATTATATGCTTTATTTTTTTTTTTCGTGTTCTGTGTCCCTACATGTTTTTGTGTTGCCCCTTCTGGGCAATTAAGAAATACCACACAACCCAGTTTGTAAATTGTTGCGTGTCGTTTGCCAGAGTAAGTTTTGCTGTGTTTAGCCTGCTAGCGGGCCTGTGTTCTTATTGTTATAGGTGAAGAAAATGGAGACGAAAAGTTATGCTACAGCAGCTGGAGAACTGAGTGCCGTGGATCCACGTGTGCTGGAGCAACATTAAGTGGACTTCAACGTAGTTTTAAGAAATACTAAGAAAAAAGAATGGAGAAGTAAATAGTCTATAGAACGTTTTCGAGAAAGAAAAAGAATCGATATTGCAACAGAGGAAAAAGTGAAGTGCCTAGAAGATATCAAAGACAGCATCATTTTTTTTTTTTCACGTAACCAGTATAAGAATGCGGATATTACAACGTAGCGGTTCGTTACGACGTACAGCCAAATGGGGGAACGAGACAATTTAGCGCCTTTTTAATACTACTGAACATCGTATGAGTACTGGTATGCTGTTCCGTAACCAACAGGCTGGTCTGCCATTTGGAAAGTACAGGTTCGTCTGCTTTTTATTTGCTTGCTAATGTGTAACTTTTCAAACGAACTTATACACTGGTTTCAAATTTTTTTGTACAAGGCCAGAAGTTTAAGGAGAGGTGCTAAGTCGATTAAATCGAAACCCCGTAGAGTGCCTTATAAGAAATTCCGAACTAGCAATGTTCAGAAACTCGTTGTCCCTCTGTGTGTCTGTGTGTGTGTATGAAGCGCGTGGCCTAATGGCTAGAGTGTTGCACCCAAATATTGAAGTTTCGATTCCAGAACCGGGCTGCGCACTGTTTTCTTGTGCAAAACATGTCTCGTATTGCTCCTGTTAATTCTGTTGTAAATGGGTAAACCTGCAACGAACTAGCGTCCAGTTCAAGAGGAATGATATAATTTCAGTCACACACATCATAGAAAACCAGACCTTAATTAGTAGCAGAACTCGATAATAATGTTCTATATAGTTGCCATTATGTTAAACTGTCGTATGTTCAAATTTGGCCAAATGCATTTTTTCGGTATTTAATTTTGCTTGTAATAGCCGGTTCTTTTGGTCAAACTATCGTACCTTCAGATGCCAAGATATGAAAATTGTCGAAGTGTAGTACAAAAGTGTAATAAGTCCCACTTACAACAGTTTGTTAAAAATATTTGACTGATAATATTCTACATGCATAGTTACGATTTTATGCACCCAACAAAGTATTGTTAAGCTGAAATTGTTACGAATGTAAAAAGAAATGGAATGAGGAAACTATTTTTTCGTTTTCTGAAAAGGCAACGTTTTTGAATTTACGACGCTTTCACATAATAACGATATATTTCTTACATTAAAAACGTATAGTAGAGAAGGGGGGTGTCTACCAGTTTACTTGCTGTAAGTTGAATCGTATAATTACGCAAACCGCTTAATGTTTAATTCATCTAAGATGGAAAATGGACACTCTCACCAGGTGAGTCTATTTTCCACCTTAGCCTGATATATGCATCGAGGACTGTTTTTCTTTATTTGGCACTATGGCCACAACACAGATGGGGACACTACAAGGACAGACACAACACCACAATGGGGACACAAAACATAAACCGAATGACAATGAGATGTTATATAATGAAGAAATGAAATGGCTGCATGGGCCCTATGCATCGAGGACTGAAAATAAAACTCGTGTAAGTCAGAAAGGTAACGTGATGAACAATTTTTTTTTTTAATGTATGAGCCTTAGAGACGCGTTATTCAGTGATGGGTCAGCTTAATAGAAATAGCAAAATAGAAACAGCAACTAAATTCCCTTCAAATTACATAGAGCCGTTTTTTAAATATGGCAGATATGCATTAATGTAGTTTTTGAACGATGAGGAAATATAGTTGTTGCGGTCTTTTCCTTGTTTTCGGTCGTTTTTCAAATATGACCATTTTTAGCTACCGCTGCAAGAGACGACAATTTTACAGTATTTGGTGTTTATTTCGGTTTCTAGCAACTGTATATTTTCCAGTAAGACTACTGAACATCAAAGTTAGTAAATGTAAAATATGGATTAGGGATATTTTACTTTTTTTACGTGTGTCAGTCATTGGACAGCAACTATACTGGGGCATCTGGAGTGAAGGTTAGTCCGGCCTATCAATAGCAGCCATACTGCTTCATTCTTTTACTCTATTATTATAAATCCCAATACTTATTTCTAAACCGGGTATTTTCGAATATGGACACCTAGACGCACATATGTGCACACTCGTTCACATGACTAGCTTCGGCAATTTCCTTCGACCAGCTTCATTCAGAAGACATTGGTAAACCTGAAGTTATAGTTGAAGACACTTTCCCAATATGTCACGCAGTTGCACTGAACCGGAAACGGTATGCTTGCTAAGCGAACTTCTTAACTGTACATCCTGTATTAAATTTTCATCACATTTTCATGTATTTGCAAAGTTCAGAAACCAGCGTTGATTCCGCCATTTATGTAGTGCGGGGATTTAGTAGTTTAGTGGCTTTACCTCGAAAGTGAATTCTATTTATTACCTACCAGTGATCTCATATGAGATCACTTAAAAATTACAAATTTCGTAATTATCTATCAATATTTACACATATCTAACCTTTTTGCTATATCTACTAGGTATATTTCTCTGATATTCAAATGAGGTTTGCTAATTTTTCACCCAATATCTCGCTTATTTCTATTTAAAATGTTATTTTGATCATTCAAGCGTGTTTCTAAGGCTGTTTTATGCTAGAAATCCAAGTTTCATAAAAAAAAAAAAATCCAGTTAAGTTATGGGAGGTAATGGGTTAAAGCTCGGGATTAACCTCCAATACCAGTTAGTGTTCTTTCTCTATCAACCAAAAGTCGAGTTTCGGTTTCGAAACTGAAGCAACATCTTTTGTGCAAGCATGACTGTGTAGTTTAGAAGTTTACTTTGCAACTACCTGGTTTTAGGATCGGTCCCGCTGCTGTGGTACCTTGGTCGAATGTTTTCTATCATAGCTCCGGATTGAACAAGCTTTGTGAGTGAATGTGGTAGACGGAAACTTAGGAATACCGGTGTGTGTGTGTGTGTGTGTGTGTGTAGTTCCCAAACATCACTTGACGACCGTTACTGGTTTCACGTCCCCGCAACTTAGCGATTCGGCAAAAAAAGACCTACAATAAGTGCAAACCTTTAAAAATATTGTACTGGGGTTGATTTTTTTAATTTTTTTTTTTTACTAAACTCTTCAAGGTGGTACCCTCAACATAGTCGCAATCCAATAACTGAAACAAATGAGAAAAGAACGTATTTCGTAGCGTCAACCAACAGCCTCATGTTTTGACCTAAGTTTTATTCTTTCAGGTTTTAGACAATGTCAAAGGGCTAGTTCAAATTTGGATATGGTGTTTCCTACTCTACGTGGACGCTAGACAGTCTATGGATAGCAGGTAAATCTCTCTCAATCCCTTATTTAAACCGATCATATCGGGCCAAAATATCCTTCATGTTTTGTGTTCCAGCAGATCAGAGCCTGCCTTTCACACTTACTTTACAGTAACTTCTAAAAATAAGCAATCACATCACCGAAATCTCGAAATTATGAGAAGCGTGATTAATTCAAAAGAATGTGAATAAACAAGCATTACATTTTTACTGAGTAATCTGAATGCTTAAGAGTTAAACTTAATAAAGATCTTCAGACTACCTGAAACTACGAAATGGCTGTAGTTGGAATCTTAGGTGTGCTTGATCAAAACTGACATCGTGGTTAACAACTGCCAAGCAAAACAATTAAAAAGTAAGTTCGTGCATCACAATATATTTAATGAATTTTTATTATCGTATGCTTCCATACGGTTTTATTGTCAGTAAGAGTGTCATAAATTAGAGACGGCAATTTGCAGCCTAGTGCGTGTGTCCTAAAACATTTGTTCATGTATATCTATTTTCAATTATTTTGAATTTATATTCCGACCCCCGTACCATGAGCGTTATACCCTGGCACTTTTCCACCATCTACATTTTGCTCTACTCTACCATCCCATTTATATTCTGATCCCCGTCTCTTGTGGGTATGCCCTGGCATTTCGCTACCATCTCTCCTGTTCTTTCACACTGAACTCTCTTTTACTCTTTCTCTCTCTCTCTCTCCCCCAGTAACTGGTTAACCATGTATCACTGCAGCAACACCTGTCCTTATTCCTGATATATCTCTCTCTCTCTCTCTCTCTCTCTCTCTGACCAGATAACTATGTATCTCCTACAGCAAGACACCCGTTTTCATCTCGCTGTCACACTCTAACCTTTCGTCATTGACCACAAGATCTCCAATGCCCCCTCCCCTCTCAAAGGATCATTGTCTTGCAAGTGGCTTGGCGACCCTGCCAGTGCTGATGCTGCGTCAAAAAAACATCCAGTCCACACTGTAAAGTGATTGTCATTTGGATGGGCATCCAACTGTAAAAACCATGCCAAAACTAACTTAGCCTGGTGCACCGTCCACTCTACGGGGGTGGCTGGTGTTGATATCCCCTCAAAATCGCTCGCCTTGTTCCAAAATTAGAAACCGCCACTATTCAGTGAAGGCTACAAGCCAGCAGTATCGTTACTGCACGGGACACAATGCTTGGGAACATTTCTTCCGGCTGTTTGCTCTAATTTGAAATTCCGCCGAGGCTGCTTTGCCTTTCATCCTTCCGGGGTCGATAGAATAAGTACCAGTTGATCACCGAGATCGATGTAATTAACTTAGCCCCTATTCCGAAACAGCTGGCCACGTGCCAAAAATGATTATCAAGGCGGCGAGCTAGCAGAATCGTTAGCACACTGGACGAAATATATTTCGCTCGTCGCTGCGATCCGAGTTCAAATTCCGCCGAGATCGACTTTGCCTTTCATCGTTTCAGATCGATAAAGTACCAGTTAAATACTGGGGTCGATGTAATTGACTCCTCCTCGCCCTCAAAATGGCTGCAATTGTGGCAACTTTAAGGCAAAATTTGAAACAATTATTATTACTATTAAGGCAGTGAGCTGGCAGAATCGTTAGCAAGCCGGGCGAAATGCATAGCGGTATCTCTTCTTCACGTTCTGAGTTCAAATTCCGCCGAGGTCGACTTTACATTTCATCCTTTCGGGGTCAATAAATTAAGTACCAGTGAAACACTGGGGTCGATGTAGTTGACTAGTCCCTACCCACAAACTTCAGGCCTTGTGCCTACAGTAGAAAGCATTATTAAGGTGGGTAAAATGCTTAGCGATATTTCGTCCGTCTTTACGTTCTGAGTTCAAATTTCACCGCGGTCGAATTTGCCTTTTCATTCTATCGGGGTCGATAAATTAAGTACCAGTGAAGTACTGGTGTCGATGGAATCGGCTATCCCCCTCCCCACAAATTCCAGGCCTTGTGTCTTTAGTAGAAAAGATTATTATTCAGTGTGGCCTATTAACTCTGTGACTGATAAGGTGAGGTCATTTGTTGGCAAGCTATAGTTTTGTGGTTCAATACCTGGCGGTGAGGTTGTTTCTATTACGATGCTTCAGATTTTGAGTTCGATTTTCGCCGAATCAACTTTGCTTTCCAGCCTCCTGTGTTCGATAAAATAAAGCACCATCTCAAAATTACTTACCTTGTACCCAAATTAAAAATCATTCTTTCTAATCACGAAAAAAGCAACTGTTACGTAATCTATTCTGGATATTAAGTAGTTATGTGTATACAACGATGTCTACGATGCTTAAAATATGGTGTCAAATTTTGGCACAAGACTAATAATTTTAGGGGTGGTCTAAGTCCATTACAGCGACCCCAGTCTTCAACTGATGCCTATCTTATCGGTGTCGAAAGAATGAAAGGTGAAGCAGACCTCAGCAAGTATTTGAACTCTGAACGTTAAGATGGACAATATGCCGTTAAGCATTTTGTCCGGCGTGCATCATTCAAGACTTAAGTGAACTCCTGAAATAGACTTCGTTAAATCAATGAGAAACAAGGAAGGATATTACAACTTGTATATTATTACAACTTGTATATTATTACAACTTGTATATTATTACAACTTGTATATTATTACAACTTGTATATTATTACAACTTGTATATTATTACAACTTGTATATTATTACAACTTGTATATTATTACAACTTGTATATTATTACAACTTGTATATCATTAACTCCTTTTCCGCTAGAAAAGACCACACACACTTTTGTTACTTCAAAATGTGAAAATAAGTGCATTATTCATAGCTTAAGTGGATGGCTGAAATAAAAACTTTAATTAAATTTATAAATATCGGTTGTGTACGAAATTCCATACGAAAAGCAGAGGTGAGTTTGAACTTCAAATCCGTTTTATAACGAGAAGAAATAACTAAACTAAAATTACCGAAGTTTTTATTCGATAACTTTGTATTAACATATTGCTCTATCGTCTATACTCTTTTACTTGTTTCAGTTATTTAACTGCGGCCATGCTGGAGCAACGCCTTTAGTCGAGCAAATCGACCCCAGGACTTATTCTTTGTAAGCCTAGTGCTTATTCTATCGGGCCCTTTTGCCGAACCGCTAAGTTATGGGGACGTAAACACACCAGCATCGGTTAAGCGATGTTGGGGAAACACACACACACACACACACACACACACACACACACACACACACACACACACACACACACACACACACACACACACACATATATACATACATGCACGACGGGCTTCTTCCAGTTTTTGTCTACCAAATCCACTCACAAGGCTTTGGTCGGCCTGAGTCTATAGTAAAAGACACTTGCCCAAGGTGCTACGCAGTGGGACTGAACCCAGAACCATGTGGTTGGTAAACAAGCTCCTTACCAGACAGCCACTCCTACGCTTACATTGATGTATTTGTATCATACTTAGGGTTATTCACAAATTAAAACCAGTTACATAAGAAACTAAGTTTACATAATATACAGCGTCTTCAGTTATTTGAGAGTGAACCACGAACACTGAGTAATAAGAATAACTGACTGGAACATCATGCGATACGAATTGATTTGTGCATCAACACTCAAGAAGAACATATACAATAGTTGGAGATATATAGATGATTCAGTTAACACTCGTATCACGTGTGTGAGAATTTATGTGAGTATACATAAGTACTAGTGTATGATTATTTTATTTCTCTCGGAATGACTAAGTGGATCACGGCAGGATTTGAAGTCCCTGTATAAAAAGGGACGAGAGCAAATATTGCTGCTCTGCCGTAAAATCATTTAGTACTTATTTAATCCCGAATCTTAATTTATTTCGACCTCCATATTTTCGTCCATTGTCTTCAACTTTATTAGATAAAGTAACCTACATTTTACTCTAAGATATTTTCTTCTATTTCAGAGTGGCTTCTTTGATAAAGAAATTTAGCGTATAAATGCGAAGAGGGCAACCATGATGACAGGACTGTATTACAAACAAGAAATTCTACACTACTGATGCGACACTCTGATAGAACAGAGCTTAAATGTTTTAAGTCTCCTGTAGCGGAATCTTAATTTTCTATTTCAAGTTTAGCACCTGTCTTTCGTCTGACCTCATCTACTTCAGGTAGGAGCGCCTGTGCATAAAATCTATACGCCAGGTTGTGCATGAACATTTAAACATTCCGCCAATAAATGCATGATATGCTACATCATGTAGTCATTATATTTAGGTTCTTGTTTGGCAAAGATATAGACTGAGGAACGATGTGCACTTGTCTTATCAGTGGTCAACAGACGATGAAATATGTCAAGATAGTCTCTTTGAACAAAATAAGATGTAGTCGCATTTATTGAGTTCCAAAGTGATAAAACTTTAAAGCTACATAACTGAACTACTTTAAAATTTTATAATAAACGCCGTGTTGTGCAGATACCAGCTCTGCACTAAACCTCTGGTTCGCTAGCTGACTCATTTACTGGCTTTACTCTGAATGAAATTGACAAATAACTTCTGGAACCAAAGGTTCCTAATCTTTACCACTTGGTCCCCTGTTTTTTCAAATTTTAATCTATTTAAGCGGTCCTTAATCGCTAATGTCCTTGAGTGCAGCTAGAAGACCTACTCGGCTATTCTGCTTTTGAAAAAAGTGATTGCTTTTAATTAACGGGTTAAATTTCTAAAGGGAATGTCAGTCCTTCCCTCAACTAGTCTGCTGCTTCGTACATGTGCCTGAACAGTGTTTAAGGAGGACAGTGGTGCTTGTATTTGGTGCGTCTACTACAAGACAAATCTTTTTGATCAAAACCTAAAATATTGGAACACAATTTTACTTTTGTGAGACCATTTAATAACCTTGAAGTTCGATCAAGAGCGTGAGACGTTGTATACTGACGACACCTTTGGAAAATGTACTGACTAGGTTTGTAATCCAATTCTGGCAACTTCTCGACAGCAGCCTTTCATTTCCGACATTGATCTCTTAAATATTAATCATTAATGCAACCAGGTTGACTTGCAATTTTTTTTTTTTTTTTTTTTTTTTTTTTGGACAGGTCGACCTCTTAACGAAAATACAAATTCAGTTTTTAATATTTAACGCTTGAAGGCTGGAAAAAAAACTTCACCTACAAAAGACTAGCTTCATATCAAGGATAAAATTGTCATCTCCGTAATTCTAAAGCTAAAAACACTAGATTTCTATTTGTGGTTCTCTATAGTTAGTGGAATTGTTAATTTAACCTGTTACAAATGTTTATACGAACTTTGACAGTTAAGAATCTCGCGTTCCGAATTCAAATACCAGCTGGGTCGACTTCACATACTTGCATTCAGTACAATATGTACCAACATTTTGGTATCGACTCGATCTCTTAATTTCCTTAACTTTGGAACCTCCATATCAATATTTAAAATCCTTACTAGATTATGTACGTGAATGTTATGTCATTTGTTGTGTAGAGAAATTTTTGATGGTCCAAATTGCTTTAAACCTCGTTACAGTTAATTTTGTTTTCGAAGGTTATTTTGTCATTTACCTTCTGCAGGGTCAGAATAGCGTCGCACTGCCGATCGGATACACTCACTCGGACGCACACTAGATCACATTGATACTTAGTACCGAGTCTATACAATTATTGGCTTCATTCGTCTCTATC
Source organism: Octopus bimaculoides (assembly GCF_001194135.2). Classification (NCBI taxonomy): domain Eukaryota; kingdom Metazoa; phylum Mollusca; class Cephalopoda; order Octopoda; family Octopodidae; genus Octopus; species Octopus bimaculoides. The sequence goes on from NC_068985.1 coordinate 110,174,130, forward strand.
TTTCCGACCACACTGGTCTCCGGATGGTTATTGATTTCCACAACATAGCATATTTTTTTCTTATGATCCTACACAACAATATTTAATCGGTTGTTTTAGCTTAGTAGCTACTTTAATTTTTAAATTCCACCATTATTCTGTTAGCCCTTCGGTCTTAGTACTGTTAATTTCGTCTGCTATTTTTTTTCATCCTGTTCTGACAACTCTGTTTCACTGGAAGATGATGCCGCAGTTGGCAATGAAGCGATTAATGCCTTCAGTCTCGGTTTTGCACAGCCTACATGTCTGTCAATATTTTTTTCTTTTTACGCTGCCAGTTCACGTAAACCCCGGCCAGTATGTGCCCGACGAAGTCTGGCATACTTTTATACAATTCGTATGGCAAACCATCAAAGGTCTTGACTTCTGCAACTACCCTGCTCAATACCTCCGTCCAGTTCTTCTCTATCTGGAGGCCTGGTCCAGACCAGACGCCCAACAACTTAACCGGCCCCTCCGTCCAGCGTCCAACAACGCTGTCTGAAGGCATCGACTTGCTAACCCAGGTGCCAAGCTGCAAGCCGACCGACTTTTCCCTGTTAATCTTTGCTCCTGCCACCGCCTCGTAAACCTCAATAGTCTTATCTACTTCACGTAGGCGTGTTACTGAGGTTACGCTGATAGTGATATCTGCGTAAGCCGTAACAAACTCCTCTAGACCTGGTTCTCTCGGAATGCCACTCCACTCAACCTTTGCAGTAGGGGATCGAGAGCTACCACATACAAAAGCGGTGAGAGCGGACATCCTTGACGAACCCATCGTCTGATGCAGAACGGCTTCGAAAGGAAGCCGTTCACCCGAACTATCGAGTCAATATTGTGGTACAAAGCAATAAACCACCTGAGGAAGTCAAGGCCCAAGCCGAACCGCGCAAGCACAGTCACTAGGTATCGGTGGTCTACCCTATCAAAAGCTTTAGACTGGTCTAAATGTATCAGTGTCCCACCTTTGCCAGATTTATTACCAACCCTCTCTATGGTATAGCGGATAAGATGGAGGGTATCCTGAATGGTTCTGTCTGGGATGGCACATGTCTCTCTTAAGACTCTCTTAATGGACCGTTTCAGGATTAGTTAATCAATTACCAGAGGTGTATCCCTAGCCTTTCCTCCTCAAATATTATCAGAATTTGCTTACATAACTAACTTCTCACTGTACTGAATACCTGAATGAGAATACTGTGCTTTAGACGGTCCGTCATTAAATAAATATATAATTGGGCATAACACAGCGGGCATCAGATGGTCTTAGTTAAAAATAAACATATTAGAAAGCCTTCATTGTGAAATTATAATTGCAATTACATTAAGCATAAAAATGTAAACCTTATGCCTTTGTTGATTTGGGTTAGTATTTTCTCAAAGTAGTAACCTTTTTGTTTTCGTTTTATAAAATGCATATTAAAGATTTAATTATTACGGCGATGAAATTATTTTTACAATAAAATTCTTGCCGGGAATTGTGAATCTGTTCTGATTTTCACTTTTAACTTTTACATCAGCTAGCTTTTGTATTTTTCAGTACGTGATACAATAAATGCTCTGTTTAACCCTGAGATATCTTTGACCAAGCAGATATATAGATTTTTTTTATTCGGCACAAAATACCTGAACACAGAGGGGGCGGCACAAGGTCAGACAGCGACAATACAGTGTGGGGTCATAAAATATAAAATGATGAATGAAATGAATTTATATATATATATGTATATATATATATGTATATGTATATATATATATGTATATGTATATATATATATATATGTATATGTATATATATATATCTTTATTACCCACTAGGGGCCAAACAAAGAAGGGGACAATACATCTGATTGGGGTCAGATAAAACGTATGGGGTTACAAAAATATGAAACAATTAAAAATATAATAAAATCGAAAATCGAATGCTTACAACAAACAACACACAAAACAATATAGACATATGAAGTGGGGGACTGGGTTACGCTCCGACCCCACGAGCCCCATCCCACCACTGACACTTTCGAAGACACCTATGGCGTATTCAATTGGACTTTTTTCACTCGCAACTCTCGAGCGACATATTTCCATTTTGATTGAAACATTTTCTCCGACAAACACTTTCTCTCCAGTTGTATTTTTCTTTTCAAATAAAAAGAAAAATATCTCACCAGACCTTGACTAGAGATGAAAGTGCCCGTCTTGTTCCCTTCCATTCTAGTCTTCCACACAACCTCTTTCGCTACTGCTACTGTAATGAGGAAACATTTCTTACCTTCGTTTGATAACAAACTTGGCGGGTCAATTTTTATAATTGACTCAGCCGACAACTGTACTCTTCCTTCACTTGACATTAGGTGTTCCACGTAAACCCACATTTCAGAGACCTCCG
>NC_068985.1:110181280-110184031 GCF_001194135.2 Octopus bimaculoides
AAGGCTTGTGTTACATGGTTAAAGTATATATTTAAATTATGTCAGAAAAATGTTAGAAAAGTGTTATATACCAAAAAGATTTTATAACACTTTTCTAACATTTTTCTGACAGAATTTAAATATATACTTTAACCATGTAACACAAGCCTTCTGTAGTTTTTTCACTCTTATTCTCTTTTATACATCCAACCACGTGCTTTCACATACCAACTTTCTCATATATATATATATATATATGTATATATAAAAAGAGAATGAACATCATTGCCTGTGTCTGCCTCCCTCTCGGGCAATCACATTTTAACTGTTCATTGTTAAATCATCAACTTTTTAAAATAATATTTACGTACCATACAAAGTAAGGTTTTAGTTCATTTTATTCTACCACTTGGGGTAGGGTTTCAAACCTCACCTAACCCCAGTGGGTCTGTCAGATATGAAATATTTTTTTAATGTTTCGTATTTTAGTTTATCAATCAAAATGCACTTTGTGTGAGCTGCGTAGGCTTTAGAAAAGTTTAACAATGGTGATATTTAAAATTTTCGTTGGCATGTTAGAAGTGGTGAGTGTTTTCTGGGGTTGCCTGTATTTTGTTTATCTGGTGTGTTTGACTCTTTAACTTATGTGTATTTTGGTGGTGTATTGTTCCTTTCTATTTTTCGTGTTACTTGTATGTAGTCCTCCTCGGCATCTTCTGGGTCTGTTCGTTCCATCTCTGCCTCTTCTTGGGTCCTTTCCGCTACCTGCTCTGTTCTCGGGCTCGGTCAGGATCCCGACTGCGTCCTTCTGTTCATTATTCAGTGGATTTCTAAGCCGTTCTTCGATAGCGCCAATGTAGGTAAGGGAAGGTAACAAAATGTTAGAGGCGGTAAAAGAGGGGACTTGTGACACCTATGTTTTAGGAATAAACACCCACATGACCACAACACTGTCTTGATTATCACTAGTGATTAAGATACCCACCGTTTGAGCCAATAAAATTAGTCTAGATGTAGGCTTTTCTGCCAGCAACAATGACAACTCAATCGGGATCTTTTCCTTTTGACCCTAACTCTAAAACCCGAACCCTTAAACGAAAATACTTCCAGAAATAAGTGGCAAAGTACATTTACACCGCCAGAACGTCATGTTGACCAACCACAGCAGTAATTGTTTTCACCTCAATAGACGTCATTGATTGGTTGAAATTACCGAAATACGACAACTTTAACACGAAATAACTTCAAAAATATAGAATTTTCTTTAAAACGCCAAGAGTAAATGATGTTCTAAATGACACATTGTACTAGTATATGAAATTTGAAAGTGTTTAGTTACAAAAAATTATTTCTTTTATATGTCGGCCAAAAGGAAAAAATCCCTCACTCGCACAACGCTGACTGAATTATGAATTAAGTTCGTTAATAGTGTAAAGTAGGGTGAACGTCAGCGCGATTTGAAACCTTGGTCCTCCTCACAATTAGAATACTCAGCTTAAACTATTTACAATATAACTCTGCCTTTTAATGCAGCCACCTATATGTATCCAGCACTCATAGTACAATTCTCTAAGATTAAGATTAATAAAAAGTATTTACGCGTAAGTCCTGATTTTAGTCTTTGCTTTGCGATCAAATTTCTCCACCTCCAAAAGGAAATAATCTTTATTCTCACATGAACGTTTGACTTTATCCAAAACCTTTTGTAGATGGATTCTTGAGTTTCCTACTTTACCAACATGTGGTCTGTTTTATTTCGCCAGTTCATCTAAAAGCTTCATTTGTTCCTTTCAAATAAATGAAAGCATGGATGAGAGGAAAAGTGTTTCGTTACTTTTTAGTCACTGGTGAGCAAAGGAAACTGTGCTCGCGCTCAAGTAAGTCGTCACATATGTTTACTTTAAATACTGATCATTTGGCTTACGTTTCACTTGGAAACCATCACTGTCACAATCCTCCGTTTTTGAGCAGTATCAGTCCCTCTGCTCACCATAAACACACTAGCTTTTCTCCCATTGGGTCCCAATCTGAAATTATTTGTCCTTGGAAAACTTAAGAAAAAATATACAGGAAGTAAATATGCTTCCAATCTACACAATCCATTTGAAAATGGAGGTTTGTGCTTATCGTCTTAACAATTGTCCATAATGGTGTCGACCACGTCTTCCAAACTCTTTTATCAGGAGCTACAAAACGAAGGGTTTATCTCCTACCAGTTCTACCGACGCCCTCACCTTCGAATCTTTTGCGTTCGTGAACGGACACTAACAAGCACCTCCAAAAAGACCAGACTTAGTCATATGGAACACAGAACAGAGAATAGGAATCTTGCTAGAACTGACAGTACCATGGGAAGAAAACATCGACAATGCAGAGAAACGAAAGGAGAAGAGATACGAAAAACTAATTGAAGAGTGCAGAGAACAGGGATGGACTGTCGAGTACTACCATCTGGCAGTGGGGGCTAGAGGCTTCATTGAAAGAAAAATGACAACGCTATTCAAGAGAAGATTTGCGTTTTCAAACTCGGAACTGAGAAAACTGATAAGGCGGATACAGGAGGCGATCGAAAAAGCCAGCTTCTATATATGGCTGAAGCGGGAAGACCGAATATGGCTTGAAAGTCATAACATGTCTAGGTGAGACAAGCTGACACTGAGGTGACTTCGCGCCCTCCATTGTCAGTTAAAGTTTAGACAGTGTCATGTGACAACTTGCTGGGGCTACTTGCTGGAGCCTAGCAGCGGGAAGTTTAGACAGTGTCACGTGACA
>NC_068985.1:110184041-110191040 GCF_001194135.2 Octopus bimaculoides
CAACTTGCTGGGGCTACTTGCTGGAGCCTAGCAGCGGGAAGTTTAGACAGTGTCACGTGACAACTAGCTGGGGCTGCCTGCTGGAGCCTAGTAGCAGATATAAAAAGGGGAATTTGACATGATGATCAGTCGGACGCTGACACTCGTTGATGCTGCATCGAAAAGGCCAGGGAATACAGGAAAGAAGACATGCACCCAACACCAGAGCTGAAGACACCTCCGAAAGGAGGGGCCGCGCCACGTCAAAACGGTAGAGGATTAGGGGCCGAAACCGGACGTGGTTCCTCCTGATGATGTCTTGAGCTAACTGGATCCTATAAAGGAGCTGTTGTGGTAGCAGACCACGAAACATGGTTGAAATTCCTCAGTAACGTTTCTGTCTTAATACTTTACCAAATATAAGGCAAACAGAATTGAAGCAGCATTTCGGACGTCTTTACACTCAGAGTTCTAATTCTGCTGAGGTTTACTTTGTTTTTCATCCCTTTCAAGGGTCGATAAAATGAGTACTGAAGTTAATGTAATCGGCATATCTCGTCCCTCGAAATTGCTATTCTTGTGCCAAAATTTGAAACTAACATTTTACCGAATTAAAAAATTACCACCTAAATGAAAAGAGCGGCCCCTTCCCGCATGATTAACGTGTGGCCTTAATTCGCCCTGTTTTATTCCATACCTCTTTTTTCATTGTTGTAGTCATGTTGGTTTGTGCGATTTACAGCGGTAAATTATCTTATGACATTTACTTTTCATGAAGTACTATCTTCCCTGTTTTACACTTGCATTCTGCCGCATTGTTTTTTCTCGTTTATGATTTAAAACCACTTTAATTCATCGCTAAGCTTTAATTCTACGATAAGATAGGAGCTTATCAATATTGCTAAAACATTGGCCTTGCTGGTGCTTATCTTCTAACAAATACCAGCAAACACTTAAAAAAACAATAGCTATTGCAGTGATATTTGTCTTGAATTTACGTTTATGAATTTGTTTTGTAAGATTCTTGATGTGAAATCGTGTGTTGAAAGAGATACTGTTACATTTCGGCATGGTCACTATATTTTTTTTCTAGCCAAGTAAATACAAGCACTATGTATTCGTTCCGTTTTATTTTCCACAAGGGGACACACAGAGAGGACATTACAGTTCTTCACTCGTTTATTATTGTTCTTATTGTATCTTATGTCCATTGTTTCGAAATCTTTCGTCACACATGTGACCTCTTCTATCCACGTGTTTCCTCCTGTTCTGTTTAGTCCATTCTGGCAGAACGAATATCTAGTGCTTGTGTTTATTTGGCAAGAAAAAAAAATGACCATCTCGAAATATAACTTAAATATTGTAATTTCTAGTTTGTTTTTTTTTCTTTCTTTTTAGTGGTTGGAGTGCGACCTTGTCCTCTGAGTCTTATCTTAAACTTTGTGAGTTAGTAGATGTTAGTTCGATCCTGGACTGGCATGTCCTTGAACACACATGACAAGGGAAGTCGCCCATTATGTTGTCTGCTATGACGTTGACGATTTCTTCTGCAAAGATGTCGCGCTCTCAGAATCATAAACGCGTCCAACAAGATACTTATCGGCATTTTTCGGACTTTTTACGTTCTGTGCTCAAATCCCACCGAGGACAACTTTACCTTTCTTTTCGGGGTCGATAGAATACACCGAACCGCAAAAGAAACGCAAGACGTGTATGACTGAAATGTTTGAATTTCAATATGTCAGAGATAAATTTTGATAAATCTGATAGTCAATTTCTTGGATGCTCTTTGTCCACAGTCTATGTCGTTGTCATGTTCTGGTAGTGGGCGGATCCAGCACATCGAGATTGTAGGGCGTGACATGTTCAGTATCATGCATGCCCTCTCTGAGAGTTCAAAACAGCCCTACACTGTCCGTATATGGAGTGCATGAGGCGGTTCACAAAAGCCATTGGTACCTGTGCCCACACTCTGAGGAAAGCTGCCTCAGTTTTCTCACGAGTTGTTGGCCTTGTGACAACCGGGTTCAGCCGTCTCTGGGTTTCACCTCACAGGTGTTCAGTTGGATTCAAATCCGGTTGAGAACCGGTCACGGCATGGTTCTGAGGTCGTGCATTCTTGCTGGAATACGTGGCTATGGTGACGCGCCAAGAGGGGCATGATGTGAGGTCTTAGGATCTGGTCAACGTAGCGCTGCGCTGTGATGCCGTTTCTTTGCCTGCACCAACATTCTGGAACACATGGGGCCTAATTTTCTGATTCAGTCCATAACACCCCAAACCTTGATGCTTTGGCCACTCCACTCCAATTCTTCTGCTATGTTGTGCAGATCTGGCAGGGTTATATGTATAAGTACTTCTACACCAAAACCCTACCAGTTGATTTCTCGTGACTTTTCTACCTTTATGACTTCCACTGCATCTTTGCAGTTATAAATAATGGCTGTAACCAGCCATTCCAGGTCTATTTCGGGAGGAGCTAGTCCAATCTTCACACGTGCGGATCTTCCATGATAGGTTGGCAAAAGCGCCTACCTAGCCGTTCTTAAGGGTGCAGTGGAGTGCTTTTTCGCCTTTTCCTCACTCGTAAAGTGCACCTCCACCGTGCCGTACTTTCTACCACGTGCGTAAAACGTTGTTAATGACTTAACTTCGTTGAGGCACTGTTCTATTCCTTCTATCTGTGCTATTTCTATTTTCTTTGTTTCGACGTTAAGCGTTCTGTATATTATGATTTTCTTTTCCGCTCGTTCGAAAGCTTCTTTCGGCGGTGATATTTTTAGAACGTCTCCTTCCTTCTTAAATAAATTCTTAAATTTTTATAATTTTGTCTTTTCCACGTGTATTTCTTGCTTTGGCAGACGAGCTTCTGCTTGCTGCCGCAGCGTGCGTTCCTTCTTCCATACCCGACATGGGCAGGAAAACAATTTTCAACAATAAATATTAAATATGGCAGATGTCGAAGACCAACTCTGCACAATTCTGAAGAAAACAGAATTCAGTTTGCAGTTGAACGAGTCTACTTTGCCAGGTAATGATGCCCTCCTCTTCACGTATGTTTGTTTTGTGAAAGAGGAAAGTTTATGCCAAGAACTGCTCTTTATTGGAAACAAAGGGCAAATCCATTTTCATTGTAGCCAGATTTATTGACAAATAGGACACACCACTGAATAATATTGTAGCGTGTGCACCATTGATGACTGGCTGTCATCGCGGCTTCATAAGTTATCTCAGTCTTGATGTCTTCACGATGCACTGCGTGATTCACCGATATCTTGTTGCATGAAATCTCAGTAGTCGTCTTCACGATTCCCTAAACACGATCACTGCCGTGAATAAAATCATCTCATGCTCTGAACTCCCGCCTGTTTCAACAGCGTTGCTTTGAAAACTACTTAAAAGTATAAAGATATTGCATACTTCTCTGACGTATTCACTAAATTCAACGAAGTGGATAAGCAGCTGCAAGGAGCTGGTGTTAATCTCATCCAAGTTAAGTATGGAAAAATGGAGACCACCTCCCCTTGTGGGATGAAGTTAAAATAATACAGAGAACACCACTAGAAAATATGAAAACTAAAAGAAACAGCACATATACTAGGGCACAACAACCTCCTAAGCAGACTGAGTGTAGATATGAACAGCATATGGGAACCGGTATTAAGGAAGGATAGGAAAATTTTAGATTTATAAGCCCTAAAAACTCACTCCATAATTGCCCACGGGCATATGACGTCGTGTTTAAGAGCGCGGGCTACCTAACCCCAAGATTCCGAGTTAGATTCCAGGCAGTGACCTGAATAATAACTATTAATAATAATAATATCGAAAGATACCTTAGGAATGAGAACACCGGTTCAAAATTTCCCCAAAACGAGGGTGTATCAGTCGAAACGTTGTGTTAACAAGATGGCAAATATCCGTCAACTGTAAATAATGTATAAACTTCTGACGTTTATGTGTATATATAATTTATAACAAATAAAATTGTTGTTATTCAAGCATGTCGATTTAATTTCATGCCTAATAAAGACGCTTTGTTGAGCCCAAATCCTGGTGATCTAATTGAACACTTTAAAAAGCACTCATACCACTACACTGCTGACTTTTTCATTATGCGTTGTAAATTTGTGCATTGTTATATCGAGTAAGATGTCACGGTTTATTTTTTGGCAGTAAATTGGGAGACGCTATGAATTTATAATATTAGTGTTGTATACAAATTATATATTCAATATCAAATGATTCATAATACATATAAATTAGTAAAATATTTGTGTGTGGGGGCGTTGAGAATATCACGTGGCCATGATGAGGCGGCTGTGACTCAAAAAGTTTGAGAACCTCTGATCTAGACGCATTATGCGTTACTACGCTGGGAGGGGTCACTTTCACGTCCTGTCCCTCACTTTGTAAAAGTCCTTTATAGTATTAGCTCCTTCTGGTCTTTTGCAATGCCAGCGGCTGCGGCGAAGTTGGTTGACTTTTTCATTTCCATTTGGTTTGTATTTTCTTTTTTCTTTATTCTGCAATTCTTCAATTGTCGACATATCCATATAGTTTTCCACAGTGGAGCGTCCGGCGATTCTAGTCTATACCACTCTGCCAGCTGAAAACTACTGAGCAGATAAGAGGCAAGGGTTTCCCTCCTATTTGGGTTCGAGACAACACGTGCATCGCAAATTGTGTCTCCTAAAAACACTGACGTTCCTAGAAAATTCTCTAGGCTTCTAAAATAGTCAGAATGCCCGGCTCCCCAAGGAGCGTAGACAACCACCAGCCTGAAGGTCTTATCACTGCTGTGCGTGACTTCAAGGACGACCAACCTGCCTTCCGGGTCAACAAAGATTTGCTCTCGTCTGTAAAGCCAGATTTTTCCTTAGAAGAACTGCAACACCTCCCCATCCCCAGGTTGGCATGGAGAAATAAATTTCTCGTAGCCGTTTAGGACAGGGGAAAAGCCCCGCAGTCCACTCAGTCTGGTTTCTGTGGCAATTACCACATCCATCTTATTAAGGAAGCGTCCTTACTTCCAATCTGAATCCAGGCCGCGAACATATATCCTACACTGAGTGTAAACATAGTTAACTTACCTTGGCGGAGATGAGGTGGTAATCCCATCTCCTTCCTTATTCCGAGGCTTGTGGGATTTCTTTAGCGAAACCCTAAAAAATCTAGGAGGAAAGTACTTTTTTAATGGACCAATGTCTTTAGAGAAGCTTGTTACAAGATTTGCATAGTTCTCGTAGTCAATGAAAAACGTTGTTCTCCGGAATATTTTTGTGTAAGATATTGTATAGCCGTACAGTGGTTATTTTTTCTAGTTGGTTCATTGGAACATGGCTTATGGCGTTTACTGTCATTATGCTCATTTTGGGTTGGAAGGGCGGGGCGTGTTAGTGTTATGTGTGCTAGTTGCATGTTTTTTTTTTCCTTACATGTGCTGGGACTTGTGAGGTTGGTATTTTTCTCTTTGTTAAAGAGTTATTCAATCATTTTGGTTCTTTTCCCGTTTCTTTCATTTCAGCAACTGTCTCCGTCTCAGGGGCAACCTCCCTTGGAGTTGGGGTTGCTGTCGATTTTCAAGCAGGTAGGGGCACCAAAGCTTTTTCGAAAGGGTGGGGAGCACTCTGCTCTTATGTGGGCCATTTGGCCACATTTGCAGCAACTCGACTTCCTCCCCTCCACCATCACCATGAACTTGGTTTTCTGCCCACCTGAATTGTGTCTGCAATTTCATCTAAATTTGTAGGGGCTGCTTGAATGAGCATTCTAGTCCCTGCCCCTGCCAATTTTGTTGCTCGATGTTTTGCCAATTTTGTTGCTCGATGTTTGTGGCTTAGAGGATGTTGGAATTTCTACCTTCACCTTGGAAGTGCGCCTTCGTTTGTCTTGAGGGAGGGGAGTCGTTTAATGTTGTCTGGCCTTGTCCTCAGTTTCAAACCGCACCTCCACCGTAGCAAATCTTTTTCCCCTGTCAAATTATACCATATTTTCCCAGATGGGCCTTAAACACTTTTCAGTTTGCTCTTTTGTAACCATATGCAATTTTTTTCTCTTTAATAGAGGTTTTAAAAATAGTTGTACGCCTAGTTATGTTGTCGATAACTTCACTAGGTGTTAATTTCACTTTGTCTCTGGAATCGAAGTAAACCTTTAAATTTGCTAAGTTCATTTTTCTCAATTTTTAAATCTTTTCTTACGCCTGCTACAGCCGCAAAATTCTTTTTTATAATTCTTTTTTATATATGCTTACATTTTTGTTAATGTTAATTTTATCCATTTTCTTTTTTCTAACAAATCTGTCTTCATTTCTTTCTCTAACGAATGCGCTATCTCATTCAAATCCTTCGACGACGACGTATTTATATCAGCTGAGCTTAACATTTCCAATTTTTTTAAAGGTTTCTCCCTTCAACAAGAGGAAAAACTTTAACAAGTTCTGCACAAAGCAGAACTAAGTGTTGTTAAACACAAAACAATTAAATTAACAATTTCAGTATAAACAGTTCTACTCACAAAGGAAACGCCGTCGTTCAACTCTAAAATGGGAGGGTACTTGCGAGCTGAGGGTCACGATAAAGCCCTCAAAGATCTGTCGTAAAATACTTGCGGAGTGGGCCTATATCATTTGGGAATTCACTTTCAATATTTGATAGTTCATGTGATCGATTTTGTAAAGTCTTATATTTTGGGGAACATCCCATTGAATGGCTCCCCCCGTGGGCGTCTCTTTTATTTTTACTAGAAGTCGTTGGTCAGATGTTTTAACCGCCATAAGGTTATTCTAACTTTGTTTTGAAGGCCGAGGTTCGGGGGCGTAAATTTTCTGGTTGTGTTGTTTATTTTTTTTTTATCTGTGAAGGATTTGTGGGTGGGTTTTGGGGACTTTTTCATTTTTTTTTTCGTGTTTTTGTTTGCTACCCCACTTCATGTTCTGAGGTGGTTTTGTTCATTTCTACCCTCCCCCCCTCTGTAGACTCTGCGTCTAGGGGAGGGTTCTTCCGTTTCGGTTAATGT